>NC_081181.1:12559078-12859078 GCF_029867415.1 Vicia villosa
GTTGATTATGGAGGTAAAGTTGGATTTGGGGTCAAAAAATGTTACACACACAGGAAAAAAGATAATTCAGTTACTTCATGTAGGTTTGTTTGTTGTAAAGAAGGTGTATGAAAGCCAGACAAACGAGACTAGAGACAAGAATAAATTGTCAAGTTAGGTTAGGACTTAGGAATGTGGATGGTAAACTAATGGTGCATGATTTTGAGGAACATAACCACATTTTACATAAAAAAGAAACAAGTCATATGTTATTTTCGCAACGAAAAATTTCTGAAATTCATTGTCATCAAATTGACGTAGCAGATAATGCTTGTGTACAACAAAGAAAGTCATTTGATTTTATGAGTAAAGAAGTGGGAGGTAGATCTAATTTGGGTTTTACTCGCCTTGATCAAAAGAATTATCTTCGGAAGAAAAGACAAATGAGTTTGGTACATGGGGAAGTCGGCTATCTAATGCAATACTTTCAGAAAAAGTTAGTAGAAAATCCTACTTTTTACCATGCCTATCAACTAGATATTGAAGATCAAATCACAAATGTATTTTGGGTAGATGCAGGTATGCTAATTGATTATGAATATTTTGGTGATATGGTTTCTCTCGATTCAACATATTGCACAAATAATTCACATAGGCCATTAGCAATTTTCTCTGGATTTAACCACCATCGAAGTGTAGTGGTTTTTGGAGCTGCGTTATTATATGACGAAACATTTGAGTCTTACAAGTGGATTTTCGAGATATTTTTAGAAGCACATAAGCAAAAATTACCACAAATATTTTTTAGTGATCAAGATCAAGCAATGGCCAAAGCATTACTTGAGGTTATGCCTGGAACTTACCATGGCCTATATACATGGCACTTGATGCAGAATGGTATCAAACACTTAGGAAATTTAATGAAGGGTGGATCTCATTTTCGTAGTGACTTTAAGAAGTGCATGTATGGTTTTGAATATAAAGACAATTCGAAGAAGGTTGGAGAAACCTCCTTGAAAATTATGATGTTAAGGAGAATAATTGGATACAAGTGTACAAAATAAAAGAGAAATGGACATCTTGTTACATGAAGGAAGCTTTGACATTAGGGATGAGAAGTACTCAACTCAGTGAAAGTGTTAATGCAGATATTAAAAGTTTTATGAGTACAAACTTGGATATAATCAAGTTTTTTAAGCGTTTTAAGGATGTTGTTGAAGAAAAACGTTATAAAGAATCGAAGTGTGAATTTGAAGCACGCCAAAAAATTCCAAGACTCAGGAACTCATATTCTTATATTTTGAAACAAATGTCTGAGCTTTACACTCCCACTATATTTGACTTATTTCAACATGAGTATGAGTTGTTTGAAGCGTGTTCTGTGAAGAGTACAAACATGCAAACATCTTCAACATATTATATTATTTATATGGAAAATTGTTTAGGAGAATGGCAAGTGATCTATGATGTGTGTAATACGGTGGGAGAACTGACTTTTAAAATGTTGCGGATAGTAAGAGTCGCCACCGACTTTTATTTTATCCAATTGGAAAGGAAAAAAGAACAGGAAAGACCTTTGAAAGATTTTGAGTTCGGGGGGTAAGTTATACAAAGGGAAGGTGTAAGCACCCTTTGTATCCATGGTTATCCATGGGCTCTTAATTGCTTATCTCACTTTGATTTGTTTGAATAGTTTGAAAAGAGTGTCGTGTGTGAATTGAAAAGTTTTGAATAAGGACTTTATCTTGTAAATAAGCGTAGCCTTTTGGAAATTGTTTTAAAAAGGAGGTGTGAAAAGTAATTTGAATTTGTTTGAATTGAGCAAGCAATTAAGAACTACCTACCCTAAGTTTAATGTCTTTCTTGTTCTTTAAGTCTTTAAGGGAAAGAGACTATCCACACCATTAGTTAGTGGGAAGTCCTTTCATTGGATGTGCGGGTCATCGAAGATTATCGTTCGCCATAAGACTGTCCCTACCATAAAGAGGGCAGGTAGTCTCGGGAAAGGATATAATAGTCATTTAGGCAACAAGTAAAGATACCTTAGCATTCGAAGGGACTATCACCATTAAATCGAAGGACTAGATCATTTATACTGAAGGCAACATTGAAGGGACTATGATCTTTAAATCGAAGGGACATGGTGATTTTGAATCGAAGGCAGCAAGCTAAGGTATCCCTACACTCAAAGGGACTTGACTATTTTTCGAAAGGCAGTAGAAGAGGGATTACCTTAAAGGTGTGTGGATGCTTCAATCACGTGAGTTGGATTCAGATATTTATCTTGTAAATTTAGTGATCTAAATTCAATTCAATTTGCAGGTTATCACTCCCTAGGTTACTAACCACGCAGTTAAAATATCAATAGAAAATATAAACCACAGTTATAGTTATAAGGTGCGAAAAGTAAATCCTAATTACTATTACATAAAAAACCTTTTGCGACCTATACATAATTTCTAGAATTTTAAATAAATAAAAAAATTAAATAAATAAAAAATTAACAGGCACGCGACAATCATAAATAAATAGAGAAAATTAAATAAATAAAAAATTAACAGACACGCGACAATCACATAGTTTTAAGATGAGAAGAGAAGATCGCGATGAAATTACAGATAAGAAAATTAGAGGAAAGAGTATAAGCCTAAAAATAAAATGCTAGCCTAAAAAGAATGGACGAGAACACCAACCTTAATTCATGGACAACATCCACCTAAGAAAAACCTAATGGTTAAAAAAATCTTAATGGGTAAAATAAACCTACAGGGTTAAGAACCTAATGGTTGAAAAACCTAAGGGTAACAATTAATGAACGACACCTACCTAATACTCTTCTAGGGTGTTTTTTATGGTTTTTTGAAGTCAAGGCTAAATCTAATTTAAAATTAATTTAAATTATTAAAATTATTAACTAATTCAAATTATCAAACCTAAAATTGATTATTAAATTAATTTAAATTAATTACTAAAAAAACAAATACTAAAATAAACTCTAACAAACGTAAAATTAATTTTATTAAAAATTAATTAAGTTAATATCCTAAAAAAAATTAATTTCTATTAATTTATACCTAAACCTAATTTTAATTATTAAATAAATAAAAAAAGAAGTTTATTAAAAAGAGAAAAGAAAAAGAAACAAATAAGAAAGCAAAACAAAGATAGAAAATCTAGGGGAAAAAAACCAGGCGCGATTCAGTATGGTTGGCCTTTGAGTGTCCACCATAGACTGCACTGCCATGTTCCTTAGATTTGCATCGTAAGAGATCTTGTGGCGATGCGCTTAGGGTGTATGAGAGGTGTGTGTGGACTGGATTCACTGGATCTGCAAAGGATGAGCAAATTGAAAAAAAACAAATTATATATCACACCCAGGGTTTGAGCCCAGCTTCTACCGGTTATTGGCCAGATGCTCTTGCCTTCCGCGCTGAATTCTTTTAATGTTAGTGGAGTACCCAACAAATAATAAATATGTAAACAATTATTATAAAGAAAATTCAAAAGCTAGTCAACCGTGGGGCCCCTGTTACTTGAACGACCCAATCGCGCATAGAGGGTATGTTTGGAAGTGAGGAGAAGTTGTGAAGAGAGAAAGAGATGAGAAAGAGAGTGTGAAGAGAGAAATAAATGAGAAATAGAGATGATTTGATGTATTGTTTGGTGTAAGAGAGATATAGAAGAAATAGAAGGGAAAGAGATGTTGATTAGTTTTAAAAGTACTAAAATACCCCTATTTAAAAAAATTTAAATGAAAATTATTTTGTATTTATTTTAATTAATTTAATTAATTGATTTTTATGGTAATATATTTTAGCAAATATATTCAACCAAAAAATGTGTTTTTGACAAGTATAATAGTGAAAAAATATAGAAAAACTATTTATTAAATAATTATAATGTTCCTTTAGTGAAAAATAACACTTACTATATATTTTTTAATCTACTTTTATTTTATACAATTTATTTTTAACACATATAATTAACATGCTTCAATTAATAAAAAAATATTTGATAATTAAAACACAACAACTAAAATGAGGAACCAATTGAGAGGCAAATATATCTGATGGAGTGACGGGGCTTCTTTATCACTCCCCAACCATAATGGGGCTTCTTTTGCACTACGCACAGTGAAAATAAAAGTATATATAGGAAGCATCAGGGACAAATACGGAAAAGAAAATTTTCACACCGTCTCTACTTTTTCACACCGTCTCTACTTCTTTTCTTCGCTGTTTTGAAGAGAAAAGATATAGGCGTGGGGTCCACAAGTTTTTGTCTCTCTCTCTTCTGTTTCTCTTTTAAACCAAACAAGTGAAATCCAATCTTTCTTCTCAACTTCTCTCTCTCCATTCTCTCTCCTTCTAACTTCTCTTGTACCGAACAGACTAGGAGAGAAGAAGCGGATTCTTTGACCAGCTAATCAAGATTGGAGAGAGGGACGAATTCATTAACCGTCCAATAGGACGGAAACACGCACGCAGTCCACTTATCCAAGACACTATTCATCATCTTCAACAAATTATTTGCTACGAATCAACTGCGAGTTCGCTGCCAATTAAACCACAAATTCCCGTAGCAAAACCCGCGAATTAAAAAAACTAACGAAAAGCGTTTAAACAAAAACTCTAAAGGGGCAAGATCCCTAAACGGACCATTACGAGTCCAATGGTGACACTGTTTTGTTCTGAAACGGACTGTAGCTCTGGGTCCGAATCAACTTGACCTTGAAGCCCTAGCCATGGCATATTATGGTTCCTGCGTCCAAACTTTAGAACAACAACACTAAACGAATCCAATCATGATTATGAACACATGTGTATCTATAAAACTCATTTACACTGCATGAATTACGAGTTTTGTAATTTGAAAATACATACAAACCGATGTTGCTCATGGAGGGTGACCAGGGCATATTCGGGCTTGCAGGAGATTGTGATTGTGTTCCTGAGACCTTCAGGAAGTGATGGAACATTTGGAACTGATTGAAACTTGCTAGAACGAGTTTGTGATCGTGCCCTTGTTTTTTGGAATTTTGTAACTTGTAAACCCTAATGCCCTTGCTCCCCTCTTCTATTTTTTTCGTCCCCTAATATTTTGAGTGAGTTCAGAATATATAGAGGAAGGAATTAGGGTAAGAATCTTGTCAAAAGAATAGGTTACTTGATTGAAAAAAATTGAAAAAGATTTAATTGATATTTGATTCAAACCATTCTATTTTTGTTCCAATCTTTCTCTAATCAAATATTTTCGAATTTTCCAGCTTCCAATGATTATCTTGGGCTTCAAGGATGCTAAAAAAACAAATCTTGTGCATATTGATTTAGTTGTTTCATTTTATTTTAATTAAAATTAAATTAATTTGAATTAATTCAAAAATAAATAAAATAAATGTAAGCATGTCGTGCCAATGGACTTTAGGGACTCTTTTCCATGTTAGAAGCAAGTTTGAATCAAAAAAAGATGAGCCTATTTGTAAGAAAATCCATTTGGGTCCTCATTTGTTTCACATTTTTCACCCACAATTGTCCAACTTTGACAAGACATATCTCCCTCAATTTTTAAGATATGAGAGAGTTTTAGGACTTTTTGGAAATCTCAAGATGTCCTATACAAGCCACTTTGGAACCTTTTTCTCATTTGGAGATTTTATCTTGATGATATAGGCTTTAACAAAAAACTGCTTTTGGTTGACTTTCAAAAAGGACCTGTAATATTTTGGACCATATCTATCAAAGGAAGCATTTTTGGCCTTGGCATTAGAGTGACAAAGTTGTAGAGAATTCAATTTACTTCAAAATAGGCTTTGGTTGGGAAATTTATGATGTTCCATGTGAAAGTTATGGCTGGTCAAAGTTTAGTTGACTTTTAGGTCAAAAACCCTAATTTAGAAACTTTGAGTTTTGTTGATTTCTGAACTTTCCTTGATGAATCATAATCAAACCTTGATCAAATGATGAATGTTACTTCAAAATAAGGATGTTGACAAAAAATCAGGAATTTTGATTGTATTTTGACCACAGTTGACTTTTAGGTCAAATCAGTCGACTGTTGATTATTTGAGCAGTTGACTGAGCAATATTGTGAATCAGAGCTTGAAACTTGGTATGAGGATACTATAAGTAGGGTTTTTCATGGTATGGTTCTCTAAGAAAACTGAACCGAACCATTACATAAAGTCACTCAAACTGAACCGAACCGTTTCAATTTTTCTAGAACCGAACTGAACCAAATATTTTGGTTTGGTATAACGGTTCTTAACTCTGAACCGTACCAAACCATTAGAAAACAAAATTTTCTAAACTAAACCATTTGTTGAAGAACCAAACCGTTATATCTAGTTTTGAATTGTTTTTTAAAAAATATATATTAAATTTTTTATCAATTTTTTTATTAAAAAAATATCTGATTTTTTTATTTTCGTAAAAAACCGATTTTTTTTTTCGAAAAAAATCGACTTTTCTTATTTTGAGGTTTCTTTCCAAAAAAAATTGACTTTTATTTTTGCAAAAATTTAATTTTTTCGGAAAAAATCGACTTTTCAAATTTACGAAAAAATGACCTTTTATTATTTTTTGGAAAAAACTGGAATTTTTTTATTTTCGAAAAAAATTAACTCTTCTAGTTTAAGGAAAATATGAATTTTTTATTTTCGAAAAAAATTGACATTTCTAATTTATATTTTTTTTTAAAAAAATTTAATAAAAAAACTTATTTAACAATACAGTAAAGAAATATTATATTTTCAAATTAACTATAGAATTGGATTTCAAATTAATTATAGAATTAGATATGTATTAAACTAATTATATTTTTAAGATCTATTATATTTTCAAATTAATCATAGAATTGAATTTATATTAAAACTAATTGTATTTTCAAACTAGTTATAAAATTAGATTTATATTAAAATTTATTTTAAAACAATACAGTAAGGACATATTATAAATTTTAATTAGCATTTGTATTTAAAAAAAAAAACATGTACATTTTTTTGATAATAAATTTTTCATTTCAATAAAATTAGCCAACATAATTTCAAATTACAAGAATCAATAAGTAGGAATTTAAATTAGCAACAATACGTACGTAGCAACACTAGGAAGTGTAAATTATCAGTACGTAGCAACACAGTAACTCATATATTCTATGTGGTTTGGTTTTAAATGGTTCGGTTTGGTTATTAACGGTTCAGTTTTAGTTTGTTAATTGTAGTTAAATTTACGGTTCGGTTTGCGAACTGTTATAATAAATTCAATTATTTTTGGTTCGGTACAGTTCGGTTTGACAGTTCGGTACAGTTCACGATTTTTTTGAACACCCCTAACTATAAGGCATATGAGAGACCATGGGATCCATTTGAGGTTTGAGAACTTGATTTTACTTGGAGAGAAGCAAAACCCTAGTTCAGAAGCCTTTGATTAGGAGAGTGTGTATCCATTCAAACCTTGAGCTTTTGATACTTGGATGAGTCTTGTATGAAAATATGATGGGAAAATTTTGGGGTATGACAATGTGGATAATAATTCAATTTGTTGTTCATGTCGTAAGTTTGAGAGCTTTGGTATTCTTTGTTGTCATTGTTTAAAAGTCTTTATTCATATGGACGTCAAATCAGTGCCTGAACAATATATCTTGAAGAGGTGGATAAAGATAGCAAGAAGTGGAAATTTAACTAAGATTGATGTTAGTCAAGTGGATTTAACCCCCACACAACGCTATAATGAGATTTGTCCCCGTTTTATCACGATAGTCACTGAAGCATGTAGAAGTCCAGAGACATTCTTGTTTCTTAACAATGTTGCTGATGAATTAGATAACCAAATTCTAAAGTTTCAAAATATTCAAATAAGTAACAATGAAGTAAATGAGGTCTCTAAGAAAGTTAATGAGACAACAAGCACACAGATAAAGGGGTTTAAGAAAAAAGAAGGCAAAAAAGGATCAAAACGACTAAAAGGTTGGGTGAAGCTCAAACTTACAAAGAGAAATAAACATGGTGGATCTAGTATTTCACAAACTCAAGAACATATGGTATTATTAAATTATCAAATTTATTTTACCTTTATTTAATTACATAAACTCTCCTTTTATTTTATTTTCATTTATGTAGAAGGAGAAAGGTACGAATTGTATTAAAGGGCTATATGAGATGTCTAATACAAATGCTTCACAAAATCAAAAGCAATATGCAGTTCCGAAAGCAAGTCTGCCTTCACAACTTAATTGTGCATACACTCAAAAATCTATGGTTAGCTACTGACCGCTTGAGTTTGAGACTAAACTTATTTATGTTTAGGAACTAACTGGTTTTGTCATATTGTGTAGGAAAATATTGAAATGTCACTAGTTTTACTAGCTTATTGATGGTAAATTTTAAATTATATGATTCACTTTCACTTCCATATGACAATACTAACTTATATTTTTTAAATTATAGGCACAATTTGACAATGGTGCATTGACCAATTCACAACTATAATGAAGTGATGAGATGCTATCAATTATGATCAACTTGTGAACGTTGGATACAATTTTTTTGCTTTCAAGACTATTTGATTAGCTTTTAATAATTATATTAGGTGCAATTAGATCAATACATTCATTACTTTTTCACTATTTAGAGGTTATCAACTTGTCACGGCCTCTAATTAATTGTTCTTGGTTTTTAATTAATTATGTATTATTTCTTAAAAAAAAACTTAATTAGGTATTACCATTGAACTTTTTATATTTAATTATTTAACCTTTAATTTAATTTTTAAATTATTATTTTAATTATTTAATTTTTAGTACATTTATGTCGTTTTTAATTTAAATAATTAGTATTTAATTTATCAATTTAATATTCATTTTAAAATTACAAATAAATTAATATAAATTAAATTATTAAAATGGAACTAAAATTAGTATTGAAAAATTTATATAAACTAAAGTTTATAAGAAATTTTTAAATGAATTAAAAACAAAATATATAAACTGGGAATCTTAAATTAAAACTTTATTGATTTTATCTATGAATTAATATATATATATATATATATATATATATATATATATATATATATATATATATATATATATATATATATATATATATATATATATATATATATATATATAAAATTGAATTATCAATCACTAATTAATTAATTATTTAGAGATAGAATATTTGATTTCATAATAATTGTTTCCTTTTTAATTAATACATTATCAATTTGCAAGGCAATTAATATATTTTTATAATTACATGTTTGATGAATCTAAGGGCTATTAATAGGCTGCCAAATTGGCTGCCATTTAACATGCTGCCGAGGATCCATATTCGTCTCCTCATGCCCATAATGAGTCCTGAGACCTCCATTTCCATTTTTGTGTTTATTTACATTTTATTTAATTTTTATTTGGATTTTTTATTTACTAAGTTCAAAATAAAATGAAATAAATAAATAAATAACAAATGAGATGGAGGGCGCCTAATTCTCAAGGAAAAGATCTGATCATTCAAGAACCTCAAAACCCATCCTTTTATTTATTTTCATGTTTATTTCATTCAACTTGGATTTTATTCATATGATTCAAAATAAGCTGAAATTAGATTAAATAAATAATAATTAGAGATGGTGGGCACCTACTTTATGCTTCTAGAAGGACTAAACATGAGGATCTACACTATCATGGTCATCAAAACCGTGTGGTGACCTCTTCGGACAAAGATCTCTCATTTTAGGAAACTTAGAAAACATGTTCCCAACATATTCACTCCTCACCATAACTCCTTGATTCTTTTCGTGTTTCATCCTCTCCTATAAATAGACGGTCTCACCAACACAAAAGAGAGGGGACAAAGAATCGTAGCAAGAATCACTCTCAAAAGTTCTCAAAATTTCAAAGTTTTAAGGCAAATACAAAGCCTCACCAAGCCCAGAAAGCACATATCCATTCAGATCAACTCGGTAAATTTCTCAGCTTTAGATCTTTAAAGTTATGCTTTATTAATCGATTTTGTGTGTATAGTTGTGTTCAAGATATGGATTAGAGTAGGTTTGACGTACAACATTTAAGCTTTGAAGCTTAGATCATGATACACCATGGTTGAGGTTCAAGAACCTACAAGCTTCGATTCGTATGATACACTGAATTTTAGGCTGAAATAACTTGATTTTTGAATTCAATAGATGTTTTTACATCGACCTAGGTGGTTGGTATTTTTTATTTGACTCATTTTTGCAGGTGCCACGTCGGAGAATGCTTGGAAGAGAAGAGATTTTTCTAACCTTTATTATCATTCTCTAATTTATTTGTTTTATTTCATTATTTAACTTAATTAATTCTAATTAACATAAAAAATCAAATAAATTCAAAAAAAATTAGTATTAGGATTTTTTTCTTAATTAATTTATTTTGACATAAATTTTTTGTTCTTTAATTAATTAGACCAAAGTTTTTTTTTAAATTAGCTCTGAAACTAGGACTAATAAAAACACATAAAAAATTAATTTTATCAAATATTGGTCATGTCCCTCGAACGTAGGGATACTTTAGCAAAAGACGCTTACGAATAATATCATCATAGTCCCTTCGATATAAAGATCATAGTCCCTCGATGACCCTTCGAGTTGCCTACGAAAAGATGATCTTGCCCCTCGATGACCCTACAGAAAAATGATGATAGTCCCTTCGAATTGTTAAGGTATCCTTACATGTTGCCTTCTATGACCATTCGATGACCCTTTGTTGTCCATCCACATCCAATAGATAGGACTGCCGACCAACTAATGGTATGGATAGTACTATCTCTCAAGGAAAATGATAAGTACAACAAAGACCTTACAAATTAGGGGTAAGTAACTTTTAAATGCTTGCTGACAACCCAAAAAACAAATACTTTTAATATCTCACACTTCCAAAAATATTTTCAAAAATAAACACTTTGTATATATTCATGCAAGAATCATTACAAAGTTAAATTCTTACGAAATATTTTCTGAACACACACTACTTTTAAAAAAAAGGCAAGTAAAGTGAGTTAAGCATTTAAGAGCTCATGGATAACCATGGATACAAAGGATGCTAATACCTTCCATTTGTATAAATTAATCCCCGAAACCAAAAATCTTTAAAAAGGTCTTTCTTGTTCTTTTATGCCTTTCCTAATAAAATTGGATAAAATAAAAGTCGGTGGCGACTCTTGATAACCGCAACATGTTTTGTGAAAGGAAGCCTCCGGTGGCGGAGGAAGCCCCTTTGAGGGGTTCAATTTAAATATTGCACCTAAATGTTTATATAAATTGCACTTTGAACCCCCTGAAAAAATTATTTACACCATTTGTTCACTTGATCTTGAATTTATTTACTTTTACACCCTCGAATCTTGGGTTCTGTCTATAGAAATTGCACTTTGAACCCCTAAATTTTTTAACTAGCACCACAAATGTACCTAGTCCAAATTTATTTATTTTTGCACCCCCTTACCTAAGGTCTTGGCTCCTCCACTAGTTATGCTCTAACTAGTTCATACCTAAGATCACATCCAATCCTCTTAACGGTAAGCAAACAAGATCAACAACAAAGTCTCTGTCAAAAATCGACAAGGGACACTTTAAGCACACAAGGGAAGTAGTCACCGATCCCTTAGCCGGTGTATCGACGACCATCTCTCCATTCATAGAAGACAACATAAGACCCAACCTTTCAACACAATCAGCAGTGATAAAGCAATGAGTAACGCTAGTATCAATAATAGTAATTAAAGGAGTGCTATTAATGAAACATGTACCTCTGATGAGTCTGTCCTCACTAGTGGTCTGAGTCCCCGACAAGGCGAACACCTTTCCACCAGCTTGTTCCTTCTTTGGTTTCTGACACTGACTACCAATGTGCCTCTCTTCACCACATTTGAAGCAAATCACCTCCTTATGCCTGCACTCAGACACTACATGTCCCAGCTTACTACAACGAAAACACCTCTTGACTTCAAAAGTATGAAGCACACAATACCAATAGGAGTATCTCCTCCACTAGTCATCTTGCCCTCATCAGCTTTCTGCTTACCTTTCCCAACTGGACCATCATAAGGTTTGCCACGGTTCTGTTGACCCTTGCCCATCCTCTCATTAACCATCTTATAATGAGCATTACTATCCTCCTCATAAATACGACAACAATCAATCAAATCCGCAAAGACACAGATCTTTTGGTAGCCAACCGCTTTCTTGATTTCAAAGCGCAAACCATTCTCAAACTTGACACACTTTGAAAATTCAGCAGTCGCTTCACTATAATGCGGATAGAACTTGGCCAACTCAACAAACTTAGCAGCATACTCAACAAGCGACTTGTTCCCTTGTTTCAGCTCGAGAAATTCAATCTCCTTCTTCCCTCGAACATCCTTAGAATAATACTTCATCAAGAACTCTCTACGGAATACGACCCAAGTGATCTCCTCACCTACAGCCTCCAATCTATGACGTGTCTCTAGCCACCAGTCATCAGCCCCGACTTCTAGCATATGAGTCCCATACAACAAAAAAATGAATTAATCTCTTAAAAAAAACATTTTTACACAATTCAAACACTCTTTTTAAAGGGTTCATCAATATATTATTTTTTTCAAACATTATAAAAGTTTCAAATTAGAATATGAGCATTAATTAAGTGATATTATTTTGGATTGTGTTAAGAAAAAGAAGTTCATTTCTTAAGTGTTATATTGGAATTCAAGCCATCAACAAATTCTTCAACTAATTATACACAAAGTATATGCATTGCTTATTCATCATAGTGTATTGGTAAAAAGTGGTAAATTGAAAGTGATATAGTGAAGATCATCATAGTGTTTGGTGATTGTGAAAAAAGTTATTTGAGTTAGGGTGATTCAAAGTCCACTATAGTGTTTGATACTTGTAAAAAGAAAATGGTGTCCTATCTTGGTTGAAAGATAAAAATGCTCTTTAGAGTGCTTTGTGTGAGACTTGTAAAGAGAATTTTATCATATTCGAAAATCCTATAAGGAAAAGAGGGACTATATGTACTCTTAATTTGGTAAAGGGAACTAGTATAAATCATTGTGTCATTATTTTATGCACTTTTAAATTATGCATTTATATTCATAATAACTAACACAACTATTATTTTTTTCCTAAAATATTTAAAAGGTTAAGAAATTTAGCGAAAAATCGAGAAAAAAAATTGTAAACCTAATTCACCAACAATTAGATTGATTGCATTACCTAGTTATAGAAAGGTACTGCCAGATCAATTTACATTCAATGCAAAATTATTTTGTAAATCAATATGAATTATGTATTTGATGTGAATTATAATGTATAACAAATTCTTACAATATGTTATACACTTATACATAAACATGCTCTCATAAACATGCTCCCAGCCCACTGATTCATTATTGCATTAAATAACTTTACTGTGGTCCATAAATAAAATGTCTATTTAGTATCATGAAAGGTTAAAAAATAGTAATGAAAAGTTAGGATTATTGAAAGACTAAAAGAGCAAATTATATTTTTCTATCAAGCAAGATTAATATATTTCCCTTTATTATTATGTGACCTCTTTATAAGTGAGACAGAGAGGCAAACACGATACACTAATATAATTTAGCAATATATACTATTAATTATAATTTTTATACAGGGCTTTTACAATTTCATAAGTGTTAAAACTAATATTTAATAATTTAATGGAGAGCATGGACTTTACATGCTATAAATAGATCAAAATCATATTCTTGTTTTTACTAGCAAATCGAAAAAATATGGCTACAATTCTCATGTTTTTATATATTTTGATTTTATCTTGTTACTTATTTCTTGTATCATCACATCTTAGGGGTAAGCCATTTTTTATTTATTATCAAATTTCCTTGTTTATTTTGTAATCTGTCAACAATCTTTTAGCATGTTTTCATAATATTTTTTATCATCTCTTTTTATTATAGGAGCACCTATTAAATGTGAAGCTGATGTTGATTGTCCAACATCTTCGATAAGCTATATGCGTATTCAGTGCATTGATAATTTTTGTAGTTTTGTTATTCGGCTTAACTGATTCTATAAGTATTAGATCTAGGAGAATATCAAAAGATGTGCTATAAAAGAGAATGAGTTATCATACTAAAAAAATATATATGTAATATTACTTATGATAATCAATCCTTAGTTGGTTTAGTGGTGATTGACGCTGAACTTGGTAGGGAGGACCACAGTTTGATCCTGACTCTCGAATCGGACTAAACTGGTAGTGATAAACCAAAAAAATATATATGTAATATAACTTATGATAAAATATTCCATAAGTCGTCGTTACGTTGAATTTATGACTTTGTAATCTAAGATGATGGTAAGAAAACAAAGAGTATAATAAAACTTGTTTTATTTTCTCTAAATTTTGAATGTGTCATGATGACATTAGATTCATACATGTCACACCATATTTCAAAAACAACCCACCAATAAAAATAAATTTAATAGTTATAATGAATAATTCTTTTTATCTTACTTTAAAGCTTATATATAATTTAATGTCGTAATTTTTTTTGCATAAATGTCTTTAATATCTTGAATTAACTCATAGAATCGCATGATTATGTGAGTCTAGATAACAATATTGAGATGAATTTAGTATTTGGTAATGAAATCAAGGATTTCTCGGATGAAATTGTAATGAACAAAATTAATTTACTTAACTATACTAGAGTATAATTGAACTTGAAAAATAAATTAAAACAATTTTTAATCTTCTTTTTGGTCTTAGTTTTCAAAGTTTTACTTTTTCTTAATTGTTTGATTGATTTTATTATGTATTTTTTATAATAGGGTTTAAAAATTAAACTATTGATGTAATTATTAGATTATATAAATATATATGTCACATATTGGACTGTCTTCACTCTCGCTTACCCACTTCGACTTTATAGTCCTCGTGTTTGAGAGATTGTGAATTGTTATGATATAACATATACCCAACTAGCAAGTATCAAAGGACTTATCCCATTTGTCGGATATCTCGTACTAAATTCCTTCATTCATATGTTTGACTTTTTGTTACCACATTCAACTTTCTTTCGTAGATCGATCTTGAGCTATTTGAGAATTTTTCTTTTATTTTGGTACCTATCGTTTTCTTCTTGTTTTTGCTTCTTTGAACATTTGTGTACTATATTTTTTACCCAATGGGTATTTTTTTTCACAATATCTTTCATTAGTATGTTCTTAAGACCACCACCTCGTTAGTATGTTCTTAAGACCACCACCTCGAACTTAGAAGGTTGCTATTCTAGAGTAATCCCAAACGTAAAATCATGCTATATATTCAAATTTGAAAAACCTAACTCCAATGGAATAAATTTATTACAATGAATGTTTAATAAACAATTACAATTATTTGGTTTTAATAGACATAATGTTTTATGGCTCGAAGGAGTTAGCAATATATATATATATATATATATATATATATATATATATATATATATATATATATATATATATATATATATATATATATATATATATATATATATATATATATATATATATATATATATATATATATATATATATATAGGGAGCATATCAAGTGAGAGCATTTTTAAATGAGAGATGAGAGGAAGAAATATCAACCATTGGATTCATAAAGAGGGAGAAATTAATAGCCTCATTAATGTAGTAACATTCTCTCTCTTGATGAATCCAATGGTTGATATTTCTCCCTCTCATCTCTCATTTAAAAATGCTCTCACTTGATATGCTCCCTATATATATATATATATATATATATATATATATATATATATATATATATATATATATATATATATATATATATATATATATATATATATAAGTTCAACAGGTTAGTCCTAGGAGGTTCTAGGTTTCAAAAAATTGTGTCTTTGTATGTATATTGTTTTTGTATTTAGTAGTGAGCACACTAGTTGCTCCATCTTTTATATTTACCATGTTTTTATGGGGTCACGAGGAGGTTCTTCTCACATAATAAGTGTTTAACATCTTCATTTCCATTCAATATGGGACTACTCACACTTGATATACCAACAATTTCCCCCTCAAGTGTCAGTCAACCCATTCATATGGGTATTCTCCCCCTTAAATGGAAGCTTTTTCACTCATATCTACTTGCACCGCCATTGGATGGCTCAACGAAACATGTCGCCTGAACACCCTTGCCAAGAAGACTTTCAATACAAGGAGCCCTAATCAAACCAGGCTCTGATACCACTGTTGGGCCACAAATGGGTCCAAAAATCATCACACTAGGCTTTATAACACTCACTTGGAATGAGTTAGAAACCACATATTAACCCAAAACCTTAAGGCATTGAGTTTGTGGGTTTTCTCACTTATTAAGTGTTTAACATCTTTTTTTCCATCCAATATGGGACTAATAGTCACACTTGATATTCCAAAAAAAATTAGTGTGTAGTAGTACCGAATCTAATGAGCACTGCCATGACAAATTAGAAAGACAAATGCCTAGCAAGCTTTGAGGAAGAATACACTGGGTATGATTGTGACTAATAAGATGGCACTAATTTGGAAAATATTTTAGACGGGTAAATTATGGTTGAGCCGTATCGTAGACGGGTAAGGATGAATGCTTAATGCCAATATGAAATTTTGTTACTGTGTTGTCAAAGAGTTGCCTCCAAGTCATGTTGTCTCCCATGTGTGTTATACCATCCTAGTACACGTACCTACAAATGAGAATATGATTTATTCCTTGGGTTAAATTCATGGATAAAATAAAAAAGGCCCAAGACTCAAAAGAAGACACGATGTAGTTGAAGAGATCTTTAATAAAAAGATCTACATTTACAAGGGAAAAAATGCTTGAAACTTGGAGAAGATATATGTAATCAGGAAAAAAGTCACTCGAAGTTTAGATTGCTTCATATACTAAGGAATAAAAAAATTGGCTAGAAATATAAATAAAAAAAGTCACTCGATCTTAAACTTTAGAATCACTACTCACCTCATTAGAAATATAACAATTATCTGATTTCACTAGAAATATAACAATTCTTTCTGAGAGTTCACGATCCCTTTTTTTCACCCAATTATCCTTGTCATGATCTTTGTCCTTTTCCTCTACCTTCATTGGTTCTTGTCCATGTCCTTCATTCCACAAGGATTTTGATGAACAAATAATGTCAAGACCAGAATATAAAGATGTCAATATTCATGTG
Organism: Vicia villosa; assembly: GCF_029867415.1. Lineage (NCBI taxonomy): Eukaryota > Viridiplantae > Streptophyta > Magnoliopsida > Fabales > Fabaceae > Vicia > Vicia villosa. The sequence goes on from NC_081181.1 coordinate 12,576,291, forward strand.
AGTCCACGTAAGAAAAAAATAAAGGGAAATGGGTATATCTATAGAATATGACAGAAAAGAGAAAAGCATATATCTTACTTTTATGACACCATCAAGGATTCCTTCTACATGAAATAACTTGATTAGAAATAATAAAAAAGGAAAAGAAAACTAGATTTCGTAAAAGTGAAATAATAGCTTGAACATTACCATTTTGTTCACATTGTGTCACAAAATCATCAAATTCGTCTATAATATAGTGAACCTCAGTTATGTTAAAAACAATTATAGAAATGTAGCTTCTAAAATTTTTAATGTATAAACCATACCAATATAGTTCCAAAAGAAAACATGATTGTTCTTATTTACCAGTCACCCAGTATTTCCCAATTAATCTTCCACCCCCTCCCCCCCCCCCCCAAGAAAAACACAATAGAGTTTTGCTCTTATTGCATGTATGTAATTTCAAAATCACAATAAAGAGAATTTAATTTTATGTATTTATTGATGTGTGTCTGAATCATGTAAATTTACTTTATTGAGATTCATTGAGTTGATTACAAATAACTATACCAACTATATTATTCTAATATAAACTAGACCTAAAAACTAAAACCCTAGAAAATAAATCAACAACTTCAAGAATCATAAATCAAAAATTATGAAGTGATTACTTAAGCCATTCAATTAGTAAGAACAACACAAGTAAAAGGCTAAACTAAGGAACTAGAGATGTGAGAGAAAGAGAGAGAAGGGCTATTTGAGGCTTACCAAAGAGAGAGTTGAACAATAGAACAAAGAGGTTCATGTGTCCTAGAATATTGAACACCATCATTCATAACTTCCACTAAGAGATCTGAAACACGTCCCGCTTTCCTAAAAATGAAGAGGGAAAGGTATCGGTTTGATTGAAAAGTATGAGAGGTTTGTGATGGTCAAGTTGAATCAATAAAAAACAATGTTTCATAAGATAATGAAAGTGATGTAGGAAGGCTAGTTGTGTGTATCAAAGAGGAAGTCGCATGTCAAAAGGCAGGAATGTACAAGTTTGGTGTCTGATGTCAGAATAACAATTATTATACCTTTTTGGATAAGGATTAGCCCACATTCATACTTTTACTGTTTTCGCATTTTTTTATTTACTTAATTCTATTTTGGATTAAAGCCCCATAAAGTCCATTAGGGTTTTTTGTTTTATGTAATTAAAGACCTTTGGCGAATCCATAGGGATCATCTTTCATTATAATAAAATCCAAAATTTTCTCATGTTCTTTTCGTGGCGTGACGACCATGGCAGATCAATCGGTGATCAGAGCATATCTTGAGGAAATTACCGCGACTCTAACTGCATTGACTGAACACATGCCAAGTTTCGCAAATCATGTGACGAACACCAATGACAATGGGAATCATCTAAGAGACAAGAGAGGAGGACAAGTTAGGATTTTGAGGGATGGAAACAATCATTGTGATGTTATTGCTATAAATTAGAGTTCTGAAAAAGAAGAACCTTAAGAGAAAGAGGTAGTTGATCATGCAATTGACATAACCATGATTATCAAGTTAAGGCTATTATTTAATTGTTTTTTTGAATGATGGGAATGGATGAGTTTCTAGATTGGCAGATCAACATTGACAAGTTCTTCAACGAGAGCAAGTAAGTTAAGATGGTGGCGGTCAAGTTGAAGAGTACTGCTGCAATATGGCGGGATAAACTTGTTATTTAGGGACAAAGGCAAAGAAAAGGGTCAGACATATCTTGGCAAAGAATGAAACAATTGATGCTGGAGTGATTTTTACCAGAGGAGTATGAGAAAATTCTTTATAAGATGTATATTGAGTATGTTCAGGGAAAGAATACCCATATGAGTTCTTGTGTTTATCTGAGTGTAATGAATAGGGAGAATTAAAGATTTAGAAAGTCGCTCGATACACCAGTAGCTTAAAGGGATCCTTATAGGAGAAGATGGATTTACAAACTATATGGACCGTGGCTGAGGCATTCAGTCTAGATTTGAAGGCATAATTGATGGAGAAATCCCCTTGAAATTTCTCACCTTTTAGGTATTCACTCCCTGAAAAACTTTGAATTAATAGTCGACATGGAAAAGAGTGCAGCAACTAAGGATTCCAACCTTGAGAATGAGGGGACTAACAGCCCTAGCAGTGTCCAGCAGGGTAAAGCACCAGTCTAGAGCAAGAATAAACCATATGCTAAATGTAACACCCTAAACCACGACTATTAATATAAAATAATTAAATGTCCATTTTAGGATGTTACTCAAACAAAACATACATATTCTTTTCAAATAATTTAAAAAACTCGCAGCGGAACTCAATAAAAAAACAAATTTCAATTTATCTCTTCAAATTGAAATACTTCATTTAAATTACATAATCCAAGCATTAAATCAAACAAATTTAACGACTCATTCTTCGATGTTACATATCAGAGCAATAGTTCCAACTAAAACGATAGCAAAACAAAGAAAACAAATATAGATCCTAGTCCTCTTCCAACTCATAACAACACCTACTCCTCCTGAATATATGTATAAGATTTTACAGAACAACACAAAACAAATTACAAAGGGGTGAGAATACACTTAAATATGTTAGCGGTGTAAAAGATCAGAAAAGGTAGCATAAAAAACAACAAAAATTATCCACAGATAATTCATTCACACAACAATCATTAATCACAAATTCAATTTACACCACAACACAACATTAAACTCACATAGCCTTTATGTATGCAATGTGACTCAGAACTCGACTTTATGCTTATGGTACCAATTTGGACATCAAAGGTTTGTTACTGATATTGTCCAGTTAACATTGGTTATTCATTCGAACTAGGTCCCCACTTTTGTACCTCATACTTATCACTGGTCCCCACTTCTAAACACGCGACTCCCCTCCTTCCTATTTTGAAACATATTTACTTTGATTATCACATTTGGGCCTCCCAATAGTTTTACCAAATATTGGACCCATGTCCTACTTTACCTCAAAATCATTTATTAATCAAAGCATTACACATACATATAAGTATTATGAATCTTTACCATAAGATATATCTTTAAATTAGCTTTCTAACACAGTTGATGCTACCTAAAGTAGAGCTGTCAAACTCAAGTTATGCCAATTTCAGTTTTGCCTCATACCAAAAAAATAATTCGCTATCATCTGACGTATCTAATATCGCGGCTGTAGTAAGGCAAAACACACCCTTCCCATACTAAAAACATAAATAGTTACGGTGTGGTCGTAGCAAATTATTTCTTTATTTCCCTACTAACCTTGTTCTTTTCAACTCCCTTCCTCCACTACCTTTGTTTTATTTATAATTTATTAAAATAAGTTCAATTAATCATATTATTGATAATAATCTTAATAATAGTAATAATAACATTATATTTTTTCTTTTAAATAATACTAACACTAATAATAATAATAATAATAATAATAATAATAATAATAATAATAATAATAATAATAAAAATAATAATAATAATAATAATAATAATCATGAAAACACACTTAAAATTAAAACATTAATAAGAATAATCTTTTAAATATTGTGTGGTGTTACACTTTACAACTTCTTCCTTAAAAATCATCATGCTTAATCCAATCCTCGTGGGATCGATACTCTTTTTTTTATCACTTGCAACTATTTTTAACTCAGTATATTTGCACATAAAATATCTAACAATACCATTAAGGATTTCCAAAATTCCAAGAAAACAATCTAAATGATTACTACTTTTGTTTCTCTAAGTTTGCCTCTAGAATTACTTACTTTTCACTTTGTCTTCATGATCTAAAATATTGAAGGTTTTGATTAAAATAATGATAAAGTACTTATTTATAAATTATAATATCCAACATATTCTTAACGAGTCTTGATCGGCTATTTAGAGAGTCTAAAATCTAACTGCAAGTGCACAGCCTATCAAAGTAATATAAAAGACTGACGAACCACATAGACCAACAGTCAAATCTATCGTTACTAATTGTTACGGTGTTAATCTAAGGAAAATCAAATAAGTATTTAAGAGTAAGAGTGATGAAGTATATAAATTTAATGAATTCAGATAAATAACAATACTGGAATATAATTCACATCAACAAACAATACTCTAACAGTCTCTGGTAAGATTTCCTACAAGGCAATATTTTCGACTTTGAAAAGAATTGATTTAACGGGAAATGTCGCTTTCGCGATTCAGAACCGATTTGACTCCATAATCTACCCATTCATTTGTTACTTTCGTGTAATCAGATTAAAATAAGTGCAGAAAGATTGTATTTAAATTAAAACAGCCCATTAAGTAATCCTAAAGAGACAACATGTGGAGTGTCGTTTGCTGACAATCTTCACATCCCAGCACTAGTAAATTAGTTCGACATGTTTAATAAAATGTAAATGGTTTTAAGTGCAAAAGTAAACATAAGACGAAGAGAAATAAGTGCGGAACATAAGGCAGGAAGTAAAGGCAAGATAAATAAAGCGTAAGGAAAAATAAATGAACAACCTGCTTCAAACGGATACTTAAATTTGGTACAACGGAAATAAACTTCGACGGAATATAAACGACAGAAAAATAAATAAATTCAAAGTAAATGATCCAAACTCAATACAATAACAATTTCTATAGCCCTCCGATGTGAAGGATTATAGCTTTTAAATGGTGAAGTATATGGCTTAGATTGTACTAAGTTTGGATGTCATAAAATGAAATGGAATCGCCTATTTATATAAGAACAAAACATCATGGAGTTACAAGACTTCCCCCCTAATCTAATTGGGAGGGATGAAATTTGTGAAGACGGAGGCCGCCGTCCCTGGCTAGGCGCCCTCCATGTGTGTAAGTGGTGGTTATCGGGCAGTTTCTCTAATCGTCAAAGAGTGACCCATGATTTGGGAAGATGGAGCCCGCCAACTCTACATGGCTCCCACCATGTGTAAATTTTCCATGATTGTATATCTTTGCATTATCTTTCCAACACTTCAAACGGGGCGTCATTTTGATTTATGGATCAGGAGTTATGGCCAAAACAGTTGGACAACGTCTCGTGTGTAAATTGCTCTATTTCTTTCATTTTTCGCCTGTTTTGCTTTGCTTCTTCGCACACGCCTCTTAAATTACTAAGTACCTGAAAACAAACTAAATACCAACATAATAGTGCAAACTCAATTCAAAACAACTAGAAAACATGCATTAATCAAGTCGAATAAACGATGTATTTGCGTGTCATCAAAATCTCCCACACTGAACCTTTGCTTGTCCTCAAGCAAAAAAAAGAAGTAAACAGTATCATTAAATAATAAGCTTTCCATCCAGCAGAGTCAGGGGCAAAAGGATCTGACGCAAGTTGGAGCTAAGGATTATTTTGGGTCTAACGAATTTACTTTGAACAAGGTTACTACAACATATATTATGTCACATAAACAAGAGTATCGTAGTAACACATTCCACATTTTGTGGTCATAAGTATTTCTCTTACACAAACCAATCTGCATCATGTTAATATGCCAAATCCTAATTTAATTTCCAATTTTCTGTCCTTTTTTATTCAGACGCAGTCACATCAAGTCCATTATCTGTACACACTCATAGTAAGGCGACCGGTTAGTGAATATGATCTTTTTGCACAGGGTTTTGGTACATAAGTTTGGTAACCCTTTTTATTTACCTAATTGGAGTTGCGGGGGATCGGACCGTAATTCGCCCTACCAAGTTCAACACCAGATACCTCTGAATCAACTAACAACGGGTCATTTTATTATTTTTATAGGTTCCACAACCATTGGATTAAATGACCAGGCGAGGGTCACCTAACTTAATAAGTGCATTCCCTTTTTTTTGAAATAAAGCATTTAATTTTTTAGATTTTTAGGATCATTCACTTATATTCATCGGCTTCCCTACGTAGAATATGCTTAAGATGGTGCCGACTGCTCGAATAAACTACTTAAGGAATCATTAGGGGTGAGATTCTAAGGCTAAGGCAAAAAAAATTATCCAAATCAGTCTCTATAATTAAGAGACTTATAGTGTTAGCACGATATCAATATTTCAGGATATTTTTCACATCTCTATAACATGTCCCAAGTTCTCCTAATAGCCCATAAATTCAAAATAAACATTGTTTCTTTGTTCAAAAAAATTCGGTATGGATCAAGAAAATGGAAGAAGTTGAAAAGACAACAAAAATCAGGCATAAAGACTTGACAGTACATGTAATGACTCTATAAACTAACTAAAAAAACATGAAAAACACTATAAGGTCGTAAATCTAACTAGAAAGCAAGAAATCTAATCTAGAAAACAAGTAAAAGGTAAAGTTCCTCTCCCACACTTAAACCAAACATTGTCCTCAATGTTTTAGTAAAAGTGGGAAAAGGAATAAAAACCTGATCAATGTCCGCCCCGGTAGTTGCCTGCATGCAGTTGATAGGTGTCAAGCTATCGATATCTTTATTTTCTACAAACTAAAACAAAAGCAAAAATATTAAATTAAAAACCCGTGGGGTGCCTCCCACGCTTCTTTTAACGTTGGTAGCTCAACGACTCAATCTTTGGTTTCCATGGCCACTTATCATGCCATCTTTCATATCTCTCACCTTTTCTTTTCTTTCTTCTGTAGGGTGGTTCAGACTTCTGAGCTTGTGGTGGTGGTTCTGGCTCTATTAGCTTCTCAAGTTTGGGTTTAGTTCTTTCATCCACCATCTCAAAGGTTAAAATTCCCCTCTTAACATTAATGATCTCCCTGGTTTCATGGTCATCTAATTTTCTCCTTTTGTGCAGTCCCTCTGATAAAGGTTTATTAACATGAACATTTTCCAATACCTCCACATACTTTTTGGATTTAGAGTCTACCCTAGCTTCCATAAATATTTTTGGGAAATAAATAGGTGGGTTGTAGGGAGGAGGAACAACATAAGGTGTTTCCTTATCAACCTCTTCGGCAACCTCCCTTTCAGGTGGTGTCAGTGGATTTTTCTAAATTTCTACTCTTTTTGTAGGTTCGGTGTTGGCAGCAATTTCTGTAAAACATAATTATGGGATGTTCTGTGAGATGTCATAGCAGATGTCTTAACATCATAACATCATTTTCTGAAATTGAACTGAGTGTTAGTTTCTATGTTTCTATTTTAGGGTTTTGTTTTTCAGGTGTCTGTTGGTGCGTTATGTTTGCATAATTCCATGATGAATTTACTTGAGCTACTCCACCAATATTGGAGTAATTATGACCTGATTTTAAGGAGGTGTTTACAATAAGATTGAACCCTATTTGTTGGCCCAAGCCCACTCTTGCTTTCTGTTGCTACTGCTATTTAAAGTCTTGCTAATCCTAATTGTGGGGTGTTTTTTTTATTTGGACTCTGTGTTTTGTGCTTACTGATTATTAGGTTTTCGAGTCCTTTATTGTGAATTGTAATCTGATATAATGTGGGGTTGATATTAGAGACATGGTATGTTTAGTTGAGTTTTTTTGTGCATTCACAAACCTATAGGTGTTGAATGATGTTTAATCTCTGAAGCTGTTAAGCAAGGAGAGTAGTATCGTTCTCATAAGCTTTTAAGCATTGAGAATTGTGTGTCTTGGAAGAGTGCCTTCTACTTTTAATTGTTTGTGGTGTTTGTCACGGGTTGTGACTGTGGGGATTTGAGGAGGGCTTCATACCTAGGTGAGTCTTAGGTAGAAGTCATAAGAAGGTTAGTGATTAAGTGAGAAGTTGTAAACGTGGGAGTTTACCTTTGAATTGATACTACCGTATATTGATTTCATCCTTGGCTTGGTAGCCCCCAGAGTAGGAAGGTTATTTCGAACTGGGTAAAAAATTCCTTGTGTCTTTTACCTTTCTGCACTATTTTTTGTTACTACTGTCATCTTGCTCCATAAACTATATCAACAGATATTTGTGTCGTGACATCTCATTCGACATCACATATCTGATACTAGAATTTCACTTTTCTTACCATAAATTTCCTCAACCTCATTATCACTCTCCTTAGGGTTTTTAATTTTTCTTGCACTACTGGTTGTTATAACATCCACATGCTCCTTAGGGAAGGGTCCTAGAGGTTTTTGTTCAAGCACGGAGATTTGAGTCTCCAAGGCCATGTTGTGAGTCGCTAGGGACTTGACCACAATGTTCAACCGCCTAAGGGTTTCATTATTATGGAGATTTTGTTTTCTAAACTATTCATTTTGGACAGTTTGTGTCACTACAAAGCGCTCAATCATGGATTCTATCCTAGAGAGAGTTTGCGTCTCTAGGAAATTCTCCATTATAATTTCGAGGTCAGATTTATGAACATCTTGTGCTTCCTCAAAATACTGGAAGTGATAATTGTAGAGAAAATGTTGGTGATACATAATGATAGAGAAAAAGGTGCCTTAGTCTATACGGTGTAACAATAGGGTACAAAATTCTGACGTAGTTGGTCCCTGACAACGGCGCCAAAAACTTGATCGGCTATTTAGCGAGTTTAAAATCTAACTGCAAGTACACAACCTATCAAAGTAATATAAAAGATTGTCAAACCACATAGACCAACAGTCAAATCTATCGTTACTAATTGCTACGGTGTTTATCTAAGGCAAATTAAATAAGTATTTAAGAGTAAGAGTGATGAAGTAAATAACTTTAATAAATTTAGATAAATAACAATACTGGAATGTAATTCACATCAACAAACAATACTTTAACTGTCTCTGTTAAGATTTCCTACATGGCAATGTTTTCGACTTTGAAAAGTGTCTTTAACTGAAAAGTTTAACTTAAAAGGGTTAAAGGCTTTCACTTAAATAATCGGATCCTAAAACTACAAATGACGCGCTTTCGCAAATAGGTTTAAAACCTCCTTCTAGAAATATTAAACAATCCTAATTAACTAACAAAGTGCTTTCATGGTATTTGCTAACCAAAAACAAATCAATCTTAATCTTTTGTGTCAGACGATTTTCGATCTTACCCAATGTTTCATTGCTTCACTTTCGTGTAAGCAGATGAAAATAAGTGCAGAAAGATTGTATTTAAATTAAAAACAGCCCATTAAGCAATCCTAAAGCGATAACATATTGAGTATAGTTTGTTGACAATCTTCACATCCCAACACTAGTAAATTAACCGGACATGTTTAATAAAATGTAAATGGTTTTAAGTGTGAAAGTAAGCATAAGACAAAGAGAAATAAGTGCGGTAAATAAGACATGAAGTAAAGGCAAGATAAATAAAGCGTAATAGAAAAATAAATTAACAACCTGCTCCAAATGGAGACTTAAATCTGGTACAACGGAAATAAACTTCGACGGAATATAAACGGTGCAAAGATAAATAACTTTAAATTAAATGATCCAAACTCAATACAAGAACAATTGCTATACCTCCCCGATGTGAAGGATTATAGCTTTCAAATGGTGAAGTATATGGCTTAAGTTGTACTAAGCTTGGATGCCATAAAATGAAATAGAATATCCTACTTATAGAATAACAAAACATCATGGAGTTACAAGACAGCCCCTAACTCCTTTTGGGCAGGATGAAATTTGTGAAGACGGCGTCACCGTCCCTAGCTAGGCGCCCGCCATGTGTGTAAGTGGTGGTTATCAGGCAGTTTCTCTAATCGTCAACGAGTGACCCATGATTTGGGAAGATGGATCCCTCCACCTCTACATGGCACCCATCATGTGTACATTTTCCATGATCGTAGATCTCTGCATTAGCTTTCCAACGCTTCAAACGGGGCGTCATTCTGACTTACGGATCGGGAGTTATGGCTAAAATAGTCAGACAACGTCTCGTGTGTAAATTACTCCACTTCTTTCATTTTTTTCGACAGTTTTTCTTTGCTTCTTTGCACACGCCTCTTAAATGACTAAGTACTTGAAAACAAACTAAATACCAACATAGTAGTGCAAACTCAATTCAAAACAACTAGAAAACATACATTAAGTAAGTGGTGGTTATCTGGCAGTTTCTCTAACCGTCAATGAGTGACCCATGATTTGGTAAGATGGCGCCCGCCACCTCTACACCCATCATGTCTGTTAGAACAAGATTTGTTCTGATCAATATTGTTAGTTTTGATGATAACAAGAATATGAATTTTGTGTGAGATAATGTGGTACTCTAATACATTGCAATTTCCTTTTCAGGAAATATATAAAGAGTATGCACAAATCAGCGCTCAGAAGCTTTGTCTCAGAAGGTTCAGCATGCAACATCAGAACATGGTCTGGCAAGACATCAGAAGATGGTCAAGGCAGAATCAGAACATGGGTCTATGGAAGCATCAGAAGAACTTGAGATCAGAAGCAGAAGCACTGAGGTTCTCATGGTATCACGCTCAGAAGCACTTCAAGGTCAGAAGACAAGAAGATGCTATGCACCAAGCTGTTTGACTCTGATGATATTCAAACATTGTATACACAAACATCAGATCAGAAGAAAGTATAGGTGGCAGGCTACGCTGACTGACAAAAGGAACGTTGGAAGCTATTAAAGGCAACGTCAGTAGACTCAGCGTGAACAAGGCTCGAGGTAGTTGACAAAAGCGTGAAACATTAAATGCAATGCTATACGGAACACACAAAGCATTAAATGCTCCCAACGGTCATCTTCTCAAACGCCTATAAGTATGAAGTTCTGATAAGAAGCAAGGTTAACAACTCTGAACCAATTCTGTGAATATTAACTTGCTGAAACGCTGTTCAACTCAAAGCTCAGAAACTTCATCTTCATCAAAGCTCACTACATTGCTGTTGTAATATATTAGTGAGATTAAGCTTAAACTTTAAGAGAAATATCACTGTTGTGATTATAGCTTTTCAGAAGCATTTGTAATACTCTTAGAATTGATTACATTAATTTGTAAGTAACTAGAGTGATCAAGTGTGATCAGGATACTCTAGGAAGTCTTAGCTTGTGTCTAAGCAGTTGTATTTAGAGTGATCACGTGGTGGTCAGGATACTCTAAGAAAGTCTTAGCTTGTGTCTAAGCATTTGTTCCTAGAGTGATCAGGTTGTGATCAGGATACTCTAGAAGACTTAGTCGTGGGCTAAGTGGAAAACCATTGTAATCTGTTGCGATTAGTGGATTAAATCCTCAGGTGAGGTAAATCACTCCGTGGGGGTGGACTGGAGTAGTTTAGTTAACAACGAACCAGGATAAAAATAACTGTGCAATTTATTTTTATCGTCCAAGTTTTTAGACTACACTTATTCAAACCCCCCTTTCTAAGTGTTTTTCTATCCTTCAATTGGCATCAGAGCGCCGGTTCTAAGGTGCAAGCACTTAACCGTGTTTAGAAAAGATTCAGGAAGAGAAAAACGCTTCAGTATAAGATGGCTGGTGAAACTCAACATCTGCATCTACATCTGGCTCTGCTGAGCAATACAATGGTAACAATGGTTATACTAGACCACCAGTATTTGATGGTGAAAACTTTGAATACTGGAAAGATAAACTAGAAAGTTACTTTCTTGGTCTAGATGGTGAACTATGGGATCTTCTGATGGATGGTTACAAACATCCAATGAAAGCTAGTGGCGTAAAGCTTATGAGGAAAGAAATGGATGATGATCAGAAGAAGCTTTTCAAGAATCATCATAAATGTAGGACTGTTTTGCTGAATGCTATCTCTCATGCTGAGTATGAGAAGATATCTAACAGGGAAACTGCCTATGATATATATGAGTCATTGAAAATGACCCATGAGGGAAATGCTCAAGTCAAGGAGACCAAAGCTCTTGCTCTAATCCAGAAATATGAAGCCTTCAAGATGGAGGATGATGAAGATATTGAGAAGATGTTCTCAAGGTTTCAAACTCTAACTGCTGGATTGAGAGTTCTGGATAAAGGCTACACCAAAGCTGATCATGTAAAGAAGATTATCAGAAGCTTACCAAGAAGATGGGGTCCAATGGTGACTGCATTCAAGATTGCGAAGAATCTGAATGAAGTGTCTTTGGAAGAGCTTATCAGTGCCTTGAGAAGCCATGAAATAGAGCTGGATGCAAACGAGCCTCAGAAGAAAGGTAAGTCTATTGCATTAAAATCTAATGTTAAAAAATGCACTAACGCTTTTCAGGCTAGAGAAGAAGATCCTAAAGAATCAGAATCCGAAGAAGAAGAAGATGAACTGTCCATGATCTCCAGATGGGTAAACCAACTCTAGAAGAGCAAGCAAAGGAAGTTCAGAGGCTTCAGAAGTTCAAAGAGATTTGAACGTGGAGAATCTTCTGGTGACAGAAGATCTGACAAGAAGAAGGTTGTCTGCTATGAGTGAAATGAGCCTGGACATTACAAGAACGAGTGTCCAAAACTTCAGAAGGAGAATCCCAAGAAGAAGTTTCATAAGAAGAAAGGTCTTATGGCAACATGGGATGATTCTGAATCAGAATCAGAATCAGACTCTGAAGGAGAACAAGCAAATTTTGCGCTGATGGCTACAGAAGATGATGGATCAGAATCTACATCAGAATCAGATTCTAAAGAGGTATTTTCTGAACTATCTAGAGAAGAGTTAGTTTCCAGTTTAACAGAACTTCTAGAACTCAAGGCTCATCTTAGTATCAAATACAAAAAGCTGAAGAAGCAGTTTGAATTTGAAACTAAGAAGCTGGAAGTGGAAAATTCTGAACTGAAGGAAAAAGTTTTAAATCTATCCAAAGATAGTGGATCTCCTTCTGAAACAGAAAAATCCATTCCTAGCATGAACCATATTCTGAAAGAATATGACTCGAGCTTCAGAAAGTTCTTATCTAGAAGTATTGGCAGAAGTCATCTTGCTTCTATGATATATGGTGTTTCTGGAAACAGAAGGTTTGGTTTTGGCTATGAGGGTGATACCTCACATAAATTTGAACCTGTTGATGATCTGAAGATCACATACAAGCCATTGTATGATCAGTTCAAATATGGCCATGCTCATGATATTAGGCTCACTTCACATGCACAGAAGTTTAACATTGTTCACACCAAGAAGCATGTGACACATCCTAAGAAATATCATGCTGATAAATCTAAAGAATATCATGTTGTTCCTCCTGTTAAATATTTTGCTAAACCCAAGTTCAATCAGAACTTGAGGAAAACTAACAAGAAAGGACCCAAGAAATTGCGGGTACCTAAGGAGAAGATAATTTTTGTTGCAGATATCCTTGGCGGCAAAGAAGACAAAAAGCAAAATGTCATGGTACCTGGACTCTGGGTGCTCGCGACACATGACGGGAAAAAGGTCTACATTCCAAGACCTGGTGCTTAAACCAGGTGGAGAAGTCAAGTTTGGAGGATATCAGAAGGGCAAAATCATTGGCTCTGGAACTATAAAGTTTGGTAACTCTCCTTCCATAACTAATGTACTTCTTGTAGAAGGATTAACGCATAACTTATTGTCCATAAGTCAATTAAGTGACAATGGTTATGATATAATCTTCAATCAAAAGTCTTGCAAGGCTGTAAGTCAGAAGGATGGCTCAATCCTATTTACAGGCAAGAGAAAGAACAACGTTTATAAGACAGATCTTCAAGATCTTAAGAATCAGAAGGTGACTTGTCTTATGTCTGTTTCTGAAGAGCAATGGGTCTGGCACAGAAGATTAGGACATGCTAGTTTGAGAAAGATTTCTCAGGTTAACAAACTAAATATGGTCAGAGGACTCCCAAATCTGAAATACAAATCAGATGCTCTTTGTGAAGCATGTCAGAAGGGCAAGTTCTCCAGACCTGCATTCAAGTCTAAGAATGTTGTTTCTTCCTCAAGGCCATTAGAACTCTTGCACATTGATCTGTTTGGCCCTGTCAAAATAGCATCTGTAGGAGGGAAGAAATATGGATTAGTCATCGTTGATGATTATAGTCGCTGGACATGGGTAAAGTTCTTGAAACACAAGGATGAGTCTCATTCAGTGTTCTTTGAATTCTTCACTCAGATTCAATCTGAGAAAGAGTGTAAAATCATAAAGGTTAGAAGTGATCATGGTGGCGAATTTGAGAACAGATTCTTTGAGGAATTCTTCAAAGAAAATGGTATTGCCCATGATTTCTCTTGTCCTAGAACTCCACAACAAAATGGAGTTGTAGAGCGAAAGAATAGGACTCTACAAGAGATGGCCAGAACCATGATCAATGAAACCAATATGGCTAAGCATTTCTGGGCAGAAGCAATAAACACTGCGTGTTATATTCAGAATAGAATCTCTATCAGACCTATTCTAAATAAGACTCCTTATGAATTGTGGAAGAACAGAATGCCCAACATTTCATATTTCCATCCTTTTGGATGTGTATGTTTTATTCTGAATACTAAAGATCATCTTGGTAAGTTTGATTCTAAAGCACAAAAGTGTTTCCTTCTTGGATATTCTGAACGCTCTAAAGGCTACAGAGTATACAATACTGAAACATTGATTGTAGAAGAATCAATCAATATCAGGTTTAATGATAAGCTTGGTCTTGAACAACCAAAGCAGTTTGAGAATTTTGCAGATTTTGATATTGATATATCAGAAGCTGAAGAACCAAGAAGCAAAGCTGCAGAAGCTGGCAGTCTCAGAAGCAATGAATCAGAAGATCAAGTTGATGCATCTTTAGAGAATCTCAGGATTTCTAAAGAACCAACAGTCAGAAGATCACCTAGACTTGCTTCAGCTCATTCAGAAGATGTGATCCTTGGGAAGAAAGATGATCCCATCAGAACAAGAGCATTCCTTAAGAACAGTGCAGAATGTCAATTAGGTCTTGTTTCTTTGATCGAGCCAACTTCTGTTGATCAAGCTCTAGAAGATCCTGACTGGATAATTGCCATGCAAGAAGAACTAAATCAGTTTACAAGGAATGAAGTATGGGACTTGGTTCCTAGACCAAAAGGATTTAACATCATCGGCACTAAGTGGGTGTTCAGAAACAAGCTAAGCGAAAAGGGAGAAGTGGTAAGAAACAAAGCCAGACTGGTTGCTCAAGGTTATAGTCAGCAAGAAGGGATTGACTACACATAAACCTTTGCACCAGTGGCCAGGTTAGAATCTATTCGTCTATTAATTTCTTTTGCCACTCAACATAACATCACTCTTTATCAGATAGATGTTAAGAGTGCCTTCTTAAATGGTTATATAGATGAAGAAGTTTATGTCCATCAACCTCCTGGTTTTGAAGACTCCAAGTCTCCAAATCATGTTTTTAAATTAAAGAAATCATTATACGGATTGAAGCAAGCTCCGAGAGCTTGGTATGAACGTTTAAGTTCCTTCCTTCTGGAAAATGGTTTCACTAGAGGAAAAATGGACACTACTCTCTTTTGTAAAACCTTTAAAAAGGATATTTTAATATGTCAAATATATGTTGATGATATCATATTTGGAACATCTAATGCTACACTTGGAAAGGAGTTTGCTGAGTCTATGCAGGCTGAATTCGAAATGAGCATGATGGGAGAACTCAAGTATTTCCTTGGAATTCAAATCAACCAAACTTCTGATGGAACTTATGTTCATCAAACGAAGTATGTGAAAGAACTTCTGAAGAAGTTTAATCTTTCTGAAAGCAAAGAAGCCAAAACTCCTATGCATCCAACATGTGTCCTAGGTAAGGATTAGGTAAGTAAGAAGGTAGATCAGAAGTTGTACAGAGGTATGATTGGATCTCTTCTATACCTAACTGCTTCTAGACCTGACATTCTCTTCAGTGTTTATTTGTGTGCTAGATTCCAATCAGATCCGAGAGAATCTCATTTAACTGCGGTTAAGAGAATTCTGAGGTATCTGAAAGGTACTACTAATGTTGGTTTAGTTTACAGAAGATCCAAAGATTTTAACTTAGTAGGATTATGTGATGCTGACTATGTTGGAGATAGAATTGAAAGGAAAAGTACTTCTGGAAGTTGTCAATTCCTTGGAAGTCATCTGATCTCATGGTACAGCAAGAAACAAGCTACAATTGCCCTCTCAACAACAGAAGCAGAATATGTTGCAGCTGCTGGTTGTAACACACAAATGCTCTGGATGAGAAGTCAGTTAGAAGATTATCAGATATATGAGAGTAACATTCCTATCTTCTGTGATAATACTTCTTCTATATGTTTATCTAAGAATCCTATTTTACATTCAAAAGCTAAACATATTGAGATTAAACATCATTTCATAAGGGACTATGTTCAGAAGGGTGTTATATCTTTAAACTTTGTGGATACAGACCATCAATGGGCTAATATCTTTACAAAACCCCTTGCTGAAGATAGGTTTAAGTTCATTCTGAAGAATATCAGTATGGATTTATGCCCAGAATGAGAAGATGAGAAGATCTTATGTATGAGTATCTTCTGAAATGAGATTGGATTAGTCTTTTATAAGAAGTTCTGATTGTAATCAATTAGAAGTAATGATTCTGTTATTACTAACGTTTCATTGTCTAAGTTGACTCAGAATCTCTTTAAAAGTAAAACAGCTGTAACTGGATATCCATATGGTAAACACGTGTTCACTATTCCTGGACAAGCGTGCGTGCAGTTGAGGGGACGCCTACTTAGGTAACTGTGCTAATCTCTTCTTTTGTCATTATTATCTCTCCTCACGTCACATAACATTAAATGCTATCCATCATTTCAGTTTATTTCTTTTCTCTTTATTTCTTTTCAGTTTATTTTTCTTCTCTTTCGTTTCATCTTTCTCAAACGTTTCATTTCCCTCCATTTATTCTCTCTCTCTCTCTCTCTCTCTCTCTCTCTCTCTCTCTCTCTCTCTCTCTCTCTCTCTCTCTCTCTCTCTCTCTCTCTCTATCTATCTATCTCTTTATAAGTGTCCTGCATGAACCTTAGTTTATTCATCCTCAACCTAGCATTCATCATGAATCCTGTTTCAAGTTCCTCCCATCAAGCATTCATCAGACAAAAGGTTCCTCCATCAGAAATGGAAGTTTTGTGTAAATCTTCTGTGGACTCTGATGACTTGGGTGCTTATGGTTTCAAACCAAAAACGAAGACAAAGGCTCAAGGGTGGTCGATCTTTTTGAATAAGACGTTTGGAAGAACTGTTTGGTTACAATTTGAGAAACGTATTTCAGGGGTTGCCGACATAGATTTCAAGATGGATCTCTCAAGATTCCAAGAAGTCTCAAGTCGGATCTCCTCCTTGATGATGTTATCAACATTAACCCAAAGGAAGAAGACTTTCCTGAGATATTGGATGAAGTTAAGACTCATATCCTTGACTTCTATGTTAAGAGAAAGTCCCATTTGAGACATTTGCTCACCTCCTGTGAACTGTCTCTCACTTCCTCCTTGACATTCATGCATTCTCTTACAGTGGAGGTTCTAGTCTGGACAGGCATGCAGAGTATCAAGCCTTCATGGCTGAACAAACTGAGAAGACTGCAGGGATTCATGATATGTTAGTCGAGATTATGTCTAAGCTAGGGTTGTCGTCCTTAAGTCTTTGTAGTTCTCTTTGATTGTTTGCATCTGCTTATTGTGCATACATCTTTTGTAATTTTTTTAGCTAAATCAATGAAAAAGCTGATTTTTTGTTTCTTTCCTTTGTCGTTTTCTACATCTGAATCTTTGTTATTCTTTTTGATGTTATGACAAAAAAGGGGAGAAAATATATGATAAATGATCTGATTAATATTATCAGTTACCGGGTAAAAAGGCCCCACATTTTCTAACAGAACTTGCAAAGTTCTATGTTTTTAGTTGTGTTGTTGCAGGAACGCAAGATCAACATAAGAAGCAACAAGATGAATCAAGCTCTTGGATTCTTGAAGCAAGCTGAGTGCTATGAAGCTTCAGAATCAGAAGGAAGAATGTTCAGATATTCTGATGATAGAATATGATCTGAAACATTGTTTATATGCTCTGACACATACCATATGACTCTGATACATATTATGTGTTCTTGGCTCTGATACATACTATATGTTCTGAAACATACTCTATGTTCTGAATCATTCATGCTGACTGTTGTCGTTTAGCTTTGTTCTGTAACATTTCAGGATGTAGAGATGCTCTGATATGCTCTGGTACATTCAACAATGTTCTGATACAATCTAGCATGAAATAATGTAAGTAGAAATTCAAGCTCTGAAGCTGTCCTGATGGAAGCAAGAAATCAGAAGCTGTGAATGTTTTGAAGATCAAAGAAATTCAAGTTCTGAAGCTGTCCTATGGAAGCAGAAATCAGAAGCTGTGAATGTTCTGAAGATCAAAGAAATTCAAGTTCTGAAGCTGTCCTATGGAAGCAGAAATCAGAAGTCATGAATGTTCTGAAGATCAAGCACTGTGAACGTCTCTACTGAAATACTCAGGGAAGTCTTTTATTTATTAAAACTCTTCTAGTATTAATTTCAGGGGGAGATTATTCATCTCAGGGGGAGATTGTTAATCTCAGGGGGAGACGTATTCACATGCTTATGTTATAGCTGTGTAATTGTCTTTATCTGTCTGCTCTTTCTGATCGCAAATTCATATCATTTATATATGTTTTTGTCATCATCAAAAAGGGGGAGATTGTTAGAACAAGATTTGTTCTGATCAATATTCTTAGTTTTGATGATAACAAGGATATGAATTTTGTGTGAGATAATGTGGTACTCTAATACATTGCAATTTCCTTTTCAGGAAATATATAAAGAGTATGCACAAATCAGCGCTCAGAAGCTTTGTCTCAGAAGGTTCAGCATGCAACATCAGAACATGGTCTGGCAAGACATCAGAAGATGGTCAAGGCAGAATCAGAACATGGGTCTATGGAAGCATCAGAAGAACTTGAGATCAGAAGCAGAAGCACTGAGGTTCTCATGGTATCACGCTCAGAAGCACTTAAAGGTCAGAAGACAAGAAGATGCTATGCACCAAGCTGTTTGACTCTGATGATATTCAAACGTTGTATACACAAACATCAGATCAGAAGAAAGTACAGGTGGCAGGTGTTGTACCCCAAAATTTGCCCATACTTTTTAGTGACAAAAGTTTTCGAAATTATTTTCAAAAATTGGATTTTTTATAAAAATCTTGGATTCATTTACATTGACATCCTGAATTTCATAAATATTCGATTTAAAGTTTATTTTAAAATATAGTAGTTTACTCTTAAATTGCTTATATTTTAAATAAATAGAAAATGATGACCGATGCTTCATATGCCTTCAATTGACTTTTTATTTCAAATAAATAACATAGCTCAGTTGGTTAAGAAGTAAGGCTTGCAAATAAAAGGTCACGGGTTCAATTCCTGCTTGGTGCATTTTTATGTTTTAAACTATTTTTTTTAATCTTTTTTGCACCTGGACGCACCTAGACACAAGTACGTCCAGGTTCTTAATCTTGGGGATCAAGAAGGTCCATGGGCCTTTTGGGTTGGATCATTTCCTTTTTAGGATTGCTCTTGACCTAATTCCACTCTATAAATAGAGCACTCCACCTTCACATTTTTTCATCAACAATTTTCTAAAGTTCCTCAACCATCAAACATTTTCTAACCCTTCAAATCTTTTTTAGGTTTTCTTTTCAAATTTTTATTTTTTTTGGCCGATGATTTCAATATGAGGCATTTCTTTTCTTAAAATGATTTTTACAACGTTTTTTTGTCAATGATGACACCTGACCTGAGGCTACCCTTTTTTTTTTCAAAATATTTTTTACAAGGTTCTTGGCCAATGATTATCATATGAGGCCCCTTACTGTTTATTTTTGATTTAATTTGTACATTGTTCGTATTTTGACGATAATTACCTGTAAATAAATTATTTATCTATAGATTAGTAGTTTGTTCATGTTTTTCAATATACTATTTTTTTCACGTACATATTCTATTATACACATTTTTATTCCACACCTGACTACCTTTTTTTTTTTCACGAGCACAAACCTGGAACATATACCCTGTATAACTTTTTTTTAAACTCTGGATACAAAATAATATTTTCTTCAAAATCTTGTTGGTACATAATTTTTTGCGTCTTAGCCCTTTAAAATCAAACACAATCCTCAAATCAAACCTTCAATTTAATCCAAATACAAAAGCAATAATCCAATTTACAAGTCAAAAAGAAGTTAAGAAAAATACATGATGAAAGGTTAATAATCAAAATAAATTTATGTTGCCATTTTCTGTTGTTGTGCAGATGCTGATTCAATAACCAAGTCACTCATTTAGAAAAGACTTCCTAGAAAGGTTGAAAAACGTCTTAGAAAAGACTACCTAGAAAGGTTGATAAACGTCTTAGAAAAGACTACCTAGAAAGGTTGATAAATGTCTTAGAAAAGACTTCCTAGAAAGGTTGAAAAACGTCTTAGAAAAGACTACCTAGAAAGGTTCCTAGAAAGGATATGAAACGTCTTAGAAAAGACTACCTAGAAAGGTTCCTAGAAAGGATATGAAACGTCTTAGAAAAGACTACCTAGAAAGGTTCCTAGAAAGGATATGAAACGTCTTAGAAAAGACTGCCTAGAAAGGCTCCTAGAAAGGATATGAAACGTCTTAGAAAAGACTACCTAGAAAGGTTCCTAGAAAGGATATGAAACGTCTTAGAAAAGACTGCCTAGAAAGGCTCCTAGAAAGGATGAGAAGTTCTTTGATTGTTTCTGACTTATCTTTGAGGAAATACCCGAAGTGGAATATTGTTGATTGCAGTATAGGGCAAGCAACAAACAAGATTTGGAAATATTGATCCGGGAATTATCGTCCTCAGAGATGGAGAGATGCCATTCAATAGTTTCTACGGTTTCGAACTCGGGTTTGAATGAGCAAAAAGTAAACAAAGATGTAGACAAGAAAAGAATAAACACATTCTTAGAAGAGAAATAACTTATCAGGAATGTAAATATATTCACTCTTCACAAACATACACTTACCAACCCATTATACTCAACCTACGATACTCATCTATGTCATCACGTATCTCTCACATAAGCGTCCATCTCTGGAGCACAAACGAGATCATCTCACAACTAAGGTTATCTCTAACGCGAAGTCGCGAGAACATCCGTATTCTCGCGTCGGCGATCTCTCGCGCGCCGCTCAAACACGAAAGCATTACGTACAGATACAAACGGTGAATGCTAGCTCTAAATCTATCTCTAGAGTTCAGAAACAACAGATAATCATCCTAGATAAGGATTCAAGAAGTTTATCTCTAAAGCAACCCAAATCCCCAACATAGAGCAAAAATCCAAGATAACATCAACACAGATATGTAAAGCAAGTTAAACATAAAATTATAATCGGTAAATATACATAAGATTCGAGTAAATATACAAACAAACCCAACCAAAGAGAAATACACAAAGAAGAAGAGAAATGAACCGAAAATCTCCCGGTTTGTCAGCTCCGTTCGACGCTCAATCCACCCCCAATCATCCAAATGCAACCTCCGGAGTTGTTTTCTAAGCTAATCTACCCTAAGAATGAAGGTTTGATGATTTGGGAACAATTACCCCAAAACATAACCTAAACATGTGATTTTTACCCCTATTTAACGAGCTGATATCTGTCATGGTCGCTCAGCGGAGGTACTCCCGCTTAGCGGCTGACAGCAAAAGTGAAATCTTGTTTTCGCCGTAACTTGAGAACCGTAACTCCGAATTGCGCCCGGTTCGAAGCGTTGGAAAGCTTATTCAATTATCTATCCAATAATGAATGAATGGAAACCAAAATGATGATTTTGGTCATCCTTATTTTGAGCCTTATTCTTTGATGAATTGGTAGAATTTGCACTCTTGAAGCTTAGCCTTTGGTCTTTATTACTCAATGCTCCAAAGATGCATGAATACCTATAAAATGAATGGAAAACTATTAATTGGTATAAAAATGAATCAAAAACACAAGTATGCACATATTTACACAAAAGTTAGGATTTTATTACAAAAATCATAAGAATAGAATCGATAAGTGCCACAGATATATACTCAAAATATCGACATTTTGACACTTATCAAACTCTCCCCAACTTGAAACTTTGTTTGTCCTCAAACAATGTCAAATAAATCAAAGAATCAAAAGCAATAAACCAAAGAATTGTGAATCAACAAGTTTTGAAAACCAAAAACAAATGTATGGCTCAACACAAAAACGTATAAACAAAGTAAATACTTACCACTATCCTACAACGACAACATGTATACGAAACGAATCCTAAGCACAAAAAGCATACAAAACATTCTAACACAATACATGCTCACCTCATGAATCACACCTAGCAAAAATTCATCAATGGATGAAGAACACACAAAGGTGAAGGACTTTTAACACTCATCCAACAATCTTGCAAACAAAAGATTAAATTATGCATTCATCCAAAAATCACATTGAAGATACAAAAGCAAGAATCACAAGGACTTTTCAAGGTTGTAATGTGGCTTGGTTAACAAACAAGGGATATGTCCTAAGGCTAATCGAAACAAAAACTTGCCTAAACCTAAGGGAGTGATCAATCCACCAAAGATTCAAACAACACAATTCCGATCAAACTTCTTCCTTAACCACAAGTTTCTCAAGCCAATCACAATACTTATTAGCACAATTATTTGCTTCTCTTTTCTTTTTGTTTTTGAAAACTTTTTCTCTTTTTTTTCTTTTCACCTTTTTTTCTTCTTTTTTTTTCTTTCTTTTTTTTTTCTTTCTTTTCAACCTCATAGCAACAACCACGTAAGTAGCAGCCATTTCTCTCCCCAACTTGAATTCAACCACACCATCATATGAATACTCCCTACTTCTAAGGCAAGGTAAAAATTCATACCAAAAATCATGGTTGAGGGTTCAAGAAAATAAAAAATCAATCATCCATGCAAAAATGAGAACTAAACACTCAAAGATAAGTATTTAGCAAAAACATGGACATTGAAAAAAAAGAGGCTCAAAAGGGTTAACAAATGATCACACACTCACAAGGTGAATTGACTATTTGGTTATGGTGGTTGTGCTCAAAATGAAACAAAATGCCTTGATCCTTTTCATGCTTTCATAAAATCAACATAAATAAAATATTAAGCATAATAAAATCCAGTTAAAACAAAGATTGTGGCCTCCAGCATATGTGAACAATGGAAAGCTTCCTCACATTTATTGTTTGGGAACTAAAGTGATTCAATCAACAAGCAAGTAATGCAAAAGAATGAATGGTATTGTAATTGTACAAATGAAAAGTTTCTTAAACATGTTATGCTATAGAAAGCGATAAATGAGTACCTTGAATGATACAACTTCAAAAACAATATCCTACCATACATCCGCAAGTTGAAACACTCAAGCTTTGGAAAATCACCTCAAAAATCTTCGAATCACGGAACCAAAATTTGAGTACAAACAACCAACAAAAGAATTAGAAAAATAAAACTAGTATCTACTACTAAATAGCCTTGGTGAAAGTAGGAAAAAAGAGTGAACCAAGTGGAATGGGAACCCCACTGGTACAGAGCATAAAAACAAAATTTTACTATGCTCGCTTAGCGAGCTTTGCTCGCTTAGCGGGCACATCAGAACTCAGAAAAATCAGAATTGCACCAACTGTTTCAATCACTCGCCACTTCACCTAAATTCCTCTTAAACATAAAAGTAAACAAAACTTTACAACCGTTGGGGTGCCTCCCAACAAGCGCTTGTTTTACGTCGTTAGCTCGACGCCTTTATTATTTCGGTGTTTGAAAAGCAGCTTCCTTCCGTCATGCCATGGTGACGTCTCACCACACAAGCCTAAAGAAAGTGTCCTAACCAAAGCACTCAACAAACGTTACAGGTACAAATATATACAATGATTAAACGAACATAAAAACGAAAGTATACAACTATATACACAAACAAACACATATGTACAAGTATGGAACAAATACAACTATTATCATACAAAAAGAGAAAATTGGTGAATGTAAACAAGTAAACATATACAAGTAAATATATATACAAGTGAAACTATACAATATATACGATATATACAAAACTCAAGACCACGGAAACTATTGCGATGCAATCACAACCATCCCCGGCAACGGCGCCATTTTGTTGATTGCAGTATAGGGCAAGCAACAAACAAGATTTGGAAATATTGATCCGGGAATTATCGTCCTCAGAGATGGAGAGATGCCATTCAATAGTTTCTACGGTTTCGAACTCGGGTTTGAATGAGCAAAAAGTAAACAAAGATGTAGACAACAAAAGAATAAACACATTCTTAGAAGAGAAATAACTTATCAGGAATGTAAATATATTCACTCTTCACAAACATACACTTACCAACCCATTATACTCAACCTACGATACTCATCTATGTCATCACGTATCTCTCACATAAGCGTCCATCTCTGGAGCACAAACGAGATCATCTCACAACTAAGGTTATCTCTAACGCGAAGTCGCGAGAACATCTGTATTCTCGCGTCGGCGATCTCTCGCGCGCCGCTCAAACACGAAAGCATTACGTACAGATACAAACGGTGAATGCTAGCTCTAAATCTATCTCTAGAGTTCAGAAACAACAGATAATCATCCTAGATAAGGATTCAAGAAGTTTATCTCTAAAGCAACCCAAATCCCCAACATAGAGCAAAAATCCAAGATAACATCAACACAGATATGTAAAGCAAGTTAAACATAACATTATAATCGGTAAATATACATAAGATTCGAGTAAATATACAAACAAACCCAACCAAAGAGAAATACACAAAGAAGAAGAGAAATGAACCGAAAATCTCCCGGTTTGTCAGCTCCGTTCGACGCTCAATCCACCCCCAATCATCCAAATGCAACCTCCGGAGTTGTTTTCTAAGCTAATCTACCCTAAGAATGAAGGTTTGATGATTTGGGAACAATTACCCCAAAACATAACCTAAACATGTGATTTTTACCCCTATTTAACGAGCTGATATCTGTCATGGTCGCTCAGCGGAGGTACTCCCGCTTAGCGGCTGACAGCAAAAGTGAAATCTTGTTTTCGCCGTAACTTGAGAACCGTAACTCCGAATTGCGCCCGGTTCGAAGCGTTGGAAAGCTTATTCAATTATCTATCCAATAATGAATGAATGGAAACCAAAATGATGATTTTGGTCATCCTTATTTTGAGCCTTATTCTTTGATGAATTGGTAGAATTTGCACTCTTGAAGCTTAGCCTTTGGTCTTTATTACTCAATGCTCCAAAGATGCATGAATACCTATAAAATGAATGGAAAACTATTAATTGGTATAAAAATGAATCAAAAACACAAGTATGCACATATTTACACAAAAGTTAGGATTTTATTACAAAAATCATAAGAATAGAATCGATAAGTGCCACAGATATATACTCAAAATATCGACATTTTGACACTTATCAAACTCTCCCCAACTTGAAACTTTGTTTGTCCTCAAACAATGTCAAATAAATCAAAGAATCAAAAGCAATAAACCAAAGAATTGTGAATCAACAAGTTTTGAAAACCAAAAACAAATGTATGGCTCAACACAAAAACGTATAAACAAAGTAAATACTTACCACTATCCTACAACGACAACATGTATACGAAACGAATCCTAAGCACAAAAAGCATACAAAACATTCTAACACAATACATGCTAACCTCATGAATCACACCTAGCAAAAATTCATCAATGGATGAAGAACACACAAAGGTGAAGGACTTTTAACACTCATCCAACAATCTTGCAAACAAAAGATTAAATTATGCATTCATCCAAAAATCACATTGAAGATACAAAAGCAAGAATCACAAGGACTTTTCAAGGTTGTAATGTGGCTTGGTTAACAAACAAGGGATATGTCCTAAGGCTAATCGAAACAAAAACTTGCCTAAACCTAAGGGAGTGATCAATCCACCAAAGATTCAAACAACACAATTCCGATCAAACTTCTTCCTTAACCACAAGTTTCTCAAGCCAATCACAATACTTATTAGCACAATTATTTGCTTCTCTTTTCTTTTTGTTTTTGAAAACTTTTTCTCTTTTTTTTCTTTTCACCTTTTTTTCTTCTTTTTTTTTCTTTCTTTTTTTTTCTTTCTTTTCAACCTCATAGCAACAACCACGTAAGTAGCAGCCATTTCTCTCCCCAACTTGAATTCAACCACACCATCATATGAATACTCCCTACTTCTAAGGCAAGGTAAAAATTCATACCAAAAATCATGGTTGAGGGTTCAAGAAAATAAAAAATCAATCATCCATGCAAAAATGAGAACTAAACACTCAAAGATAAGTATTTAGCAAAAACATGGACATTGAAAAAAAAGAGGCTCAAAAGGGTTAACAAATGATCACACACTCACAAGGTGAATTGACTATTTGGTTATGGTGGTTGTGCTCAAAATGAAACAAAATGCCTTGATCCTTTTCATGCTTTCATAAAATCAACATAAATAAAATATTAAGCATAATAAAATCCAGTTAAAACAAAGATTGTGGCCTCCAGCATATGTGAACAATGGAAAGCTTCCTCACATTTATTGTTTGGGAACTAAAGTGATTCAATCAACAAGCAAGTAATGCAAAAGAATGAATGGTATTGTAATTGTACAAATGAAAAGTTTCTTAAACATGTTATGCTATAGAAAGCGATAAATGAGTACCTTGAATGATACAACTTCAAAAACAATATCCTACCATACATCCGCAAGTTGAAACACTCAAGCTTTGGAAAATCACCTCAAAAATCTTCGAATCACGGAACCAAAATTTGAGTACAAACAACCAACAAAAGAATTAGAAAAATAAAACTAGTATCTACTACTAAATAGCCTTGGTGAAAGTAGGAAAAAAGAGTGAACCAAGTGGAATGGGAACCCCACTGGTACAGAGCATAAAAACAAAATTTTACTATGCTCGCTTAGCGAGCTTTGCTCACTTAGCGGGCACATCAGAACTCAGAAAAATCAGAATTGCACCAACTGTTTCAATCACTCGCCACTTCACCTAAATTCCTCTTAAACATAAAAGTAAACAAAACTTTACAACCGTTGGGGTGCCTCCCAACAAGCGCTTGTTTTACGTCGTTAGCTCGACGCCTTTATTATTTCGGTGTTTGAAAAGCAGCTTCCTTCCGTCATGCCATGGTGACGTCTCACCACACAAGCCTAAAGAAAGTGTCCTAACCAAAGCACTCAACAAACGTTACAGGTACAAATATATACAATGATTAAACGAACATAAAAACGAAAGTATACAACTATATACACAAACAAACACATATGTACAAGTATGGAACAAATACAACTATTATCATACAAAAAGAGAAAATTGGTGAATGTAAACAAGTAAACATATACAAGTAAATATATATACAAGTGAAACTATACAATATATACGATATATACAAAACTCAAGACCACGGAAACTATTGCGATGCAATCACAACCATCCCCGGCAACGGCGCCATTTTGTTGATTGCAGTATAGGGCAAGCAACAAACAAGATTTGGAAATATTGATCCGGGAATTATCGTCCTCAGAGATGGAGAGATGCCATTCAATAGTTTCTACGGTTTCGAACTCGGGTTTGAATGAGCAAAAAGTAAACAAAGATGTAGACAAGAAAAGAATAAACACATTCTTAGAAGAGAAATAACTTATCAGGAATGTAAATATATTCACTCTTCACAAACATACACTTACCAACCCATTATACTCAACCTACGATACTCATCTATGTCATCACGTATCTCTCACATAAGCGTCCATCTCTGGAGCACAAACGAGATCATCTCACAACTAAGGTTATCTCTAACGCGAAGTCGCGAGAACATCCGTATTCTCGCGTCAGCGATCTCTCGCGCGCCGCTCAAACACGAAAGCATTACGTACAGATACAAACGGTGAATGCTAGCTCTAAATCTATCTCTAGAGTTCAGAAACAACAGATAATCATCCTAGATAAGGATTCAAGAAGTTTATCTCTAAAGCAACCCAAATCCCCAACATAGAGCAAAAATCCAAGATAACATCAACACAGATATGTAAAGCAAGTTAAACATAACATTATAATCGGTAAATATACATAAGATTCGAGTAAATATACAAACAAACCCAACCAAAGAGAAATACACAAAGAAGAAGAGAAATGAACCGAAAATCTCCCGGTTTGTCAGCTCCGTTCGACGCTCAATCCACCCCCAATCATCCAAATGCAACCTCCGGAGTTGTTTTCTAAGCTAATCTACCCTAAGAATGAAGGTTTGATGATTTGGGAACAATTACCCCAAAACATAACCTAAACATGTGATTTTTACCCCTATTTAACGAGCTGATATCTGTCATGGTCGCTCAGCGGAGGTACTCCCGCTTAGCGGCTGACAGCAAAAGTGAAATCTTGTTTTCGCCGTAACTTGAGAACCGTAACTCCGAATTGCGCCCGGTTCGAAGCGTTGGAAAGCTTATTCAATTATCTATCCAATAATGAATGAATGGAAACCAAAATGATGATTTTGGTCATCCTTATTTTGAGCCTTATTCTTTGATGAATTGGTAGAATTTGCACTCTTGAAGCTTAGCCTTTGGTCTTTATTACTCAATGCTCCAAAGATGCATGAATACCTATAAAATGAATGGAAAACTATTAATTGGTATAAAAATGAATCAAAAACACAAGTATGCACATATTTACACAAAAGTTAGGATTTTATTACAAAAATCATAAGAATAGAATCGATAAGTGCCACAGATATATACTCAAAATATCGACATTTTGACACTTATCAAATATTAGAATTGTATTTGTGTCTGGAATGAGTGTCAAAATTAAATCGTTGATAAGATCGTCTTTGCACCATATTAGGATGATGATGTTCTTTTGATTAGGAAATGACCTGAAAAGGAAAAGATTAGTTTTATGCACTGTCATGATGCATGTGTTGTGAGGTTCTCGCAATAAACGAGAATGTTGGATGTCATGTATGTAATGTGAATGAGGTTCTCGAAATAAACGAGAATGTTGTATGTTATGTATGTATTGTGAATGATGCATGGATGGACTATATAGTCGAAGCATATTGGTAACTCTGTGTAGCAATTGCTGGTTGAGAAAATAAATCTCTGTATGCTGCTGGAGATGTTGACAAGGTGATTGTGTTGAGAATTCCTGTCTTCCGTTCGAGGATATCCAGCTGGGGATTTTTATTACCACTTGGGGATGAAAGTAGCTTGAGTGATTTGATCCTGATGTGCCCTGACTGGGGATAAGAGAGATGGATAACTGACCAAGTTTCCACTGTGAGTGCAAACTTTACTGGGAACAGTGAGTTTGAATAAACCCTGTTGGAGAAGGACATTGTGTCGGAGAGCCTGCAGTATTGGAGACGTACACTCCGTTGGGGAAACAGGTATCTGTTGGGAAGAGATTTTTGGAAGATAACTTCTCGAGGAGTACTCTGTAGGGATATTTTGTGAAAACAAATCTGTAGGGAAGATTCCCCGAGGTTTCAAATTTTCATTACCCCATGTCTTCAGGTATTTCGTCACTTGCTGTTGGAAAACATTTTCTTGACCATACGTGGTCCTTTGCATGTGGGAGTCCATCTGCCCCTGGATTCAGTAACCTAGTATGCTTGATGATTGAGATTACTGGAACCAGAACTTCGAATGACAGTCTGATACTGACACCATCTAATACTGGTAGCTAAACAGCTCTTGCTGAGATTGGTGACCAATGCAACATGCCCCCAGTGATGGACTAGCATTTATGGTTTTTCAACGCCTTCGAGAGATTCGATGAATTGTGACCAGGTTGCCCCTGGATATCTGAATGCTTACTCAAAAGAGTATTTCGACTGCCTTTGTGCCCCTAAGGGTGATCAGAATTTAAGATATTCTTGCTCAGACTCAACATAGTTCTGAAGAGAACTTGTCCCTTGAGAGGATTAAACTTTTCATCAGCAGCTCATATGGAAGCTTTCCTGGTGTCAAGTACTTGTTCATATGCAAAGAATGTTTAGTATGAGAAATATAATTCTAATGCAAAGTTCATGTTTGTCTTGAAGTTTAAAGAAGAAATTTTGTTTTTGAAAGGATGTCAAAACATCAAATTTTTTTTTTTTTGTGAAAGGTGGTGTGATACCAACTCAAGCGTTTTAGCAGAACTCCTAGGAGTCAATTTACCGTATTCTCGTTACAATATGCTTTCGAATTAACCCTGCTTCAATTAGGACTTTTGAGGGTTGTAACGTGGCCAGGTTCACAGTTTTAGAAAAAAAGATTTTTAGGCTCAAAATTTTATTGGTGCCCACCCCCTTCGTGATGTTTTCCAACCTAAGTTCAGTTAACTCGATGCGAGCATTCATCCTTCAAGAGGAGTTTGAGACGATTGAGGAATCGATGAGGTGTTTGAACATGGAAGTCACTTTTCTTTTATTCTCTGTGTCCGATCACACGATCTTGAATTTATAGACATGTGAATTTGTCCCTTTTGTTGAGGATCTTTTTTTGTTCCGCAATCCTTTCTTTTCAGTTTTTTTCATTTTTTTCTAACTTTTTCCCCGGAAAAATTCTTTTGAATTTCAGGTTTGAAGTCCAGCATGATGCCCTAATTTTTGCCTAAGTCACTTGTTTTCAAATTTGTTGACTTAGCGGGTTTTCTGTTCTCTTTTTTTTTCCTGATTCATTCTTTTCTTTTTTTGAACAAGTCATATGATTCTGAGACGTCTTCGATTCGTTGGAGAGATAGTGATTGCCTCATTTCTTGCTTGATGAGGGATAACCATTGTGGTATTGACTTTCCTCAACCTTTTGAAGAATAACCATTGTTGTATTCTTAGATGCGTGTTCCTGATGAATTTTGAACGCTCAATCAGGTTAACTGAACACTACCCTGCCCCGGGGTTAAATATGAGGGTTTTTCCTATAGAAAAGAAACTCCTACTTCAAGGCTCAAAGGTGTTGACAAGGGATTAACTTCCTTATATCTCCAGTGTTTGGGGATTTGAAACAATGCCTGTACATCATCAACAGGGTTTTACTCGAAAGCACACCATTTGAGATTATGAGTATTATGTGTTCGTCATTCTCCCTTTGGAGTTATCATGCTTTATCGTCGAGAGTTTGGTATCACAAGCAAAGAAAAACATGTTAGAGCGAGAGCGAATGAATTTTTCAAGACAAACATATTCAATGCATCATTATTATAGTTCAAAAACAAACAAATATGACATATAAGCAGTATTGAATCAAAACAAGAAAGACTACGCATGAACATGCATGATGATGTAGAGATTGTCAAAGTTGAGGAGATTTTCTCCGTATGGACTTATTGCTTCAGAAGATCCGTTGAGTCGAATGAGAACTTCAAATCTGGATTGCAGGTGCGAATGTGATAACCTTTGTGTCGATTAGGTCTTGAATCTTGTCTTTGAATGGCTGACAGTCATCAATCGAATGGTCAAGTGCCCCAGAGAGATTCAGGGATTTGAGGAAGAAGATGAGAAAATCGTTGTCTAGTTCGCACCATTAGAAATGACTTTGGTTGCATCTTCGTCTGAAGACTTTTGGCTTTCATCTTCAATTGTCCTTCTTTAAGAATCAAGCTCACCATATCCAGTGGGTCATAACCTCTGATTCGGGGTAACTTCTGAATTTGAAGACATATGGCTAAAGGAAAATAAATCCTCTTGCCCCTTGATTGGAACTGTACCTTTGAGTTTGAAGGCATCTGGCTAAAGGAAAATAAGTCCCATTGCCCCTCGATAGGAACTGTACCTTTGAGTTTGAAGGCATATGGATAGAGGAAAATAAATCCTCTTTCCCCTGGATAGGAACTGTACCTTTGAACTTAAAGGCATCTGGCTAGAGGAAAATAAGTCCCATTGCCCCTCGATAGGAGCTGTACCTTTGAGTTTGAAGGCATATGGATAGAGGAAAATAAATCCTCTTGCCCCTGGATAGGAACTGTACCTTTGAACTTGAAGGCATCTGGCTAGAGGAAAATAAATCCTGTTGCCCCTGGATAGAAATTTAGGCTCTTGATAGTCCTTCCCTAATAGTACCTGGAAATTATATGCCCTAAATCCCTATAATCCTTGAAAAAGGTTAGTCAACAGGTTATATAAAAGCATAAGGTAGTATGGAGAAGTAAACAAAACCTGCAAGAAAATCAAATGGTCAGATAACAAACAAGTCACACAAGAGTCCTTAGGTTTAAAGGCTTGCATGAAGTCTGACCAGGTAACTACCCTTCCCAAAGGTACTTCTAAGGATAAGGATGAAATCAGCAACAGGTTCTACAAAGTTACCCAGAATTGTCAGTCCTTCTAAAGCACCCTCGGACATGATGCATTTGCACCATGCAATGATACTTTGAGAGAGAACCTATCTGAATTGTAGCATCGGGTAGCGACTAGTTCTCAACATTTGTCAAGAGTAGTCCCCCCACTACGTTCCTAAAGGCTAGGATGGGTTAAAGGGTAACTAAAGGTCCTTGAGCTCCGGCGCACCCAAAGTTACATACATAGACCTCCCTCATTTGAGAAAGGTGTGAATATATCTATGGAGTCCTAACTCAAGCGTGAACTTCATATTGACTCATCTCCCACATATGTGAAAGAGGTCGCCATGACTATGCCACTCCTATCTTAAGTGTACTTGAATCCGGGTATAGGATTCGTCCTTCATTTAATTCCCAAGAAACCTTGAAAAGTAAAGCAAACAAAACAAGCATATTATATGATCTAAGCTCTAAGGTAACCCCTCTTTTTATTTATCCCCAGCAGAGTCACCAGTTCGGTAATACGGTGAACTGACTTTTATCTTTGTAAGCAACAATGTTGCGGTGTGCAAGAGTCGCCACCGACTTTTATTTTATCCAATTAGGAAAGGTATAAAAGAACAGGAAAGACCTTTGAAAAGAGATTGAGTTCGGGGGGTAGGTTATGAAAAGGGAAGGTGTAAGCACCCTTTTCATCCGTAGTTATCTACGGGCTCTTAGTTGCTTAGTTCACTTGTTTGTTTTGAAACGTTTGAAAAGGTGTCGTGTGTGTTTAGAAAAACAGTTTGATTTTGAGTAATGTCTAAAAAGACAAATGTTAGAAAACATGGTGTGAAAAGCGTTTGTTTATTTGTTGTGAGCAAGCATGTTAGTGCTCTGTTCTGTATTATTGTCTTATTGGCATCCATGCTTGGCTAAAACATAATAGCAGCTGAATGTAATATAATGTACTCTTGCAAATATTAAAAGAACAAAACAGGTACTGAAACAAGATGTTACAAGGAATGTCATGACATTAACCATGACATCGCGACTGCAGAACTGAGGAAGGAAGATTCAGTTTTGGTTTTAAAAGATACAGAATATTCTATGTGGATATTATGTAATCCTATGTAGCGCAGTCTTAAAGGTCAAAGAATCAAGCCAGAATATTGAAGAATCAAATCTAAGATTGAAGTTTTAGCAGTTACTAATTTAGGAGATAAATTAGGTAACTTATGATTAAAAGGCCTTGTTTGTAGCAGAAGAAAGCTGCTGATTTGTAACAGCAAGGAGTGCTGCGATTTTAAGCCTAAGTCCAACTAGGATCAGGTTATATATAGGAATCTTTGTAGCCTTGTAAATCTAACGATCATAATGTAGTCATTAGGGTTTGTTGTGTAAGTGAACCACCCAGGTTGTGGGATGGTCACTGATTTGTGCCTCGAAGCCTGTAGGTAAGAGGTTTATTTTATTCACTCAGAAGCTGTGAAGCAATGAGTGAAGGTTGTATTCTTGGAACTACTCCATTATGTATATTTAAATTGTTGGTGATTAAGCTGTCGATGCAGTGGCTGAGTTGCTGACTGCTAGACATCATTGCTATGATTGGGAGTGGAATGGAGATATTCCATATCTAGGGAGAACCTAGGTAGAGGGGTCATTGGGTAGTGATTAAGTGAGGAGTTGTAAACTAGGAGTTTAGCTCTGAATTGATACTGCTAATAGTGGACTTCATCCCTGGCTTGGTATGCCCCCAGAGTAGGTTGATTGAACCGAACTGGGTGAACAATTCTGTTGTGTTGTTTATGTTTCTGCATTGTCTATTTGTAAGTTCAGTTTGGATGTCATAACATCGTGCATGACATCAGTGTGTGATTTAATGACTGTGCTAACACAGAATCTCTGCTAAGCAGATTTGTTAATGTTAACTGAACTGATATGGGATCCCAACTCTTCCAGACTTCTGGATGTTAGAAGTAATAAATAATTGAGGGATCTGTATGTACTGCCTCAGCTAAGCTGATGACAGACCAGATGTCACAACATCGTGTATGACATCTGGGTTCTGTCTTACCAGAATTTCAATTGGTATCAGAGCAGGCATCCTGTCTGTTTCTGGATGAGATCCATGGGAGATACTTTCTGGTTGTTGGAGGTAGTTGATTGTTTGAACATTCATGTTCATATAGAATGGTCCCTAGAAGTGGAGGATGGACCTATGTGTGGAAGACTGGACCAAACTGACCATAACAGGTGTATTCTCTTGGCAAGGGAAGATGGTGTTACTGATTTCAAGGATATCCAAATGATTCATGCAGGAGTGAAGAATTTGGGGTGTTTTATTCAGCATATAGCAAGGTACAGAGAAGGAGATTGTCAAAACCTTCATGCGGGAGTGAAGTTAATGATAAGGTATTCTTTTTGCTTATCTATTTCTTTCTGGTCAGAATATTGGTTAGGTCTTGTTGTGGTGCTTGAAGAAGAAGCAAGCATATTGTTGGATTGTTCAGACGCAATTCTTGGATGTCATGCTTACAACTGGTTCTGGGAATGAAAGAAGATCTCTAGGACTATATGGTTTTCAACAGAATTTGTAGCTGGGTTCTTTCAACTTTTGAACAAGTATCAAAGATACTTGAGATTTTTTCTCAAGACCACTCAGAAAGGCATGGTAATTAAGGTTGAAGAGGTTCAAATGATCAGTGTTCCTCATGTTCATCTGCAAAGTTGTTTGATAATCCTCAAGATTGTCAAGAATTGTGTGTTCCAAAAAGAAGGAATTGATGGAATACTGGTATGCAGCTACCAGTTGAAGAACAAATGTTCTGGTGCTAAACTCATGTAGTGTGAGTACATTTGTTTGGAACCTACTCCTGATCTGGAAGAGGAGACATCTGCTTTTTGTGTTGATTGGTCAGAATACAATCAACTGAACCTTCCATCCCAAATGTTAGTTTATTTCAGGCATAAGCTTATGGGAGTTGGAAGTAGAGCTCAGTGCAAGAGAAAGGTTCATTCAGGTTTTCTTTTCAAGACCTCTATGAAAATTCAAGATGAGCTTATATCTGGTATGTTCTTTTGATCAAAGAAACCAGATGTGTGAATTGTTTTCTTAACCATAGAACAGTTAGTGGTGAAAACTGAATACTGTGTATCGTGCATAGTGAAATATGGTTTTGAATATTGTGTGATGATTCAAGGGAGTCAGATTACTGTGTGGAATCTGAGGTATTTTCAGGAGTTATGTCATAAGTGAATCTGTTCCAGAAACCTTGTTGAGGGAATCTCCTCATGGGGTACAGATTGTGGCATCCATTATCTCAAAGTCAGAAGAGAAGTCTGAAGAAAAGTTTATTGAGATATGGCATATATTATCCCTTAATCATGACTGATGTGTAGCTGAGTTGATGGTGTTGGTCGTGCTTTCTTTGTCTTTCCCCAAGTGTCATACAGGAGATGTTGAATGAGAAATCCAAAGAGTCTAAATGAATGATGTCATAACAGATGTTGTAACATCATTGTCAAGAAGAATGCCTTCATGTATGAAGAAGAGATCATTTAGAAGGACCTGGTGTGAGCAGCAAATTCTATCTAAGTGACTAATAGGTTCTTTGACGGGAGACTTAGTACTTATTGGATGTACAGCCTGAATACAGATTCATATACTCTGTGGGGAGCTAAGTATGTGTATGAAGTGTCCATGGTCTGATTTGAACTATGCATCAATTATAGTTCTGTGTTATCTTCAATTAAGCATTAAGAAAGGCAACGGTTGGCTGGTGAGTTAATTCAAGAAGAAGAAACATATAGGAGATGGTGAGTATCTTGATGGGAGCTGGATATTTACATCAACTATGTGGAAGAAGAAGAAGATGTATGTGATGCTTTGTTTTGTATGTTACATCACAACACTTGAAGACACCAGGAAAGACTAGGTTCAGACCTATCTGTTGAAGACATGTTCAAGAGCTATTTAGAAGTTTCTTCTATTTCAAGGTACATGAAGTGGCAGTCTGGATCTTGTGTAGCAAGCAAACTAAGTATTCCAAATTTGGAAAGTGTGGCAGTTCCAAATAAAGAATGCTTCAGGTTAAGGACAATTATTCAAAACATCCTTATGTTGTAATTCTCAGGGGGAGTATGAAGTATGACAAGACATCAATCAGTGTAGGTGGTGGAACACTCAGAGGTATTGATGAGATTTCAAGTCTGATAAACTAATGTCTTGCGTGATGTCACAACATCACTATATCTTGTTGGTTTGGAAAATTATCTAGAATCTAGCATGTGAAGGATGAAGAAGCAATATTAAGTCTGAAGTGACAGTTCTAACTTAATGTGGATTAGAATGAGCAGATTCTGATCTTGGTGATGGTAACATGTTCTGGCAATTCGTGTTTACTTTCATGATGAAGACTTCAGTAGTGAGTATGACTATGAAGACAGAAGTTTGGTGAGATGATCAACATAGCTGTAGATAACAAGGATTCTTCTAATTCTACTCGGAGAGTATGTTAATCATTGTGAGAAACATCATATCAAGGAGGATTTCAAATTATCTTGGCAGACCATGATCAGAGTGCAACTTGGAAGGGTTATGATCAACAAGTGGAAGAAGTGGCAGTTCTTTATGTTGAGTCTGTGGCGACCTTTCTATGGAAGCATCAAGTGTCAAAGGGTTATTTGTTGATTATTTCAGGTGGAGATAAGGTGGTAGACTTGAATCTGTTGAAGAAAGAGAAGTGGAGTTAGTTGAATGTACTGAACTGTTCAACTGTATCTTAATGTTATACAAGATGTTATAACATCTAAATTCTGATGTGAGTTACTTTGTAATAGTGAAGTGTGTCAGCTAGTTAGTTGGGCAGAGGGTGCGCTCTTGAAAATATGAAGATGCGTCTTATATTTTCCATTCATCATTACAAGTTTTCCTGTATGAAGCACAAATTATCTCAGATAGGGGGAGTGTCTTCTTAGTTCAAGATATAATTCTAGAAAATTATCTTGGTCTGTTATACTCTATCATCATAATGAAGGTGGTCCATTTCAGCATGAGATTTTTTTTAACTTAGTTAGAGGAAGTTTCTTATGAAAAGGTTTATTTAACAAGATGTATCATTACAGTCAGTTTTTCTGGAAATGGTTGAATCTAACCATGTGCATCTGGTATCCGCAAATCTTGAACTGGTCTAGTGGCTGCATGTCAACAAGTGTTGGAAGGCTCTTCACAGTTGCAGTATACAGTCTCAAGGTGATCAGAACAACAGAAGTCTATGACTAGTGAGTCAGTAAAGGAGTAGGAGGTCTATTACGTGGTTCATAGGATGCTTTGTCAAAGTCTCTTAAAGAATCTTAAGCTATGCGCTTGAGGGGTGAAAGAGGGACAATGTCTGACAGGATGTCATAACATAGATAAAGACATTGATTCCGCAGAGTCAAACTAAGAAAAACTGCTTTGGAAAGAGTAATTGCCTTTAGAACTGTTTCCTAATTAATAGTTTGTCTGTTGAACAAGACCAAAGACTATCGTTACTTCCTATGATTCTCAAATGGCTATAAATTAGCATCTTCGCAGCAGGCTTCAGATATCAAATCTCTCAAAGATGTGTTTCGTGTGTGTTTGTGTTGGGTGCGTCCAGATTTGGTATTGCGATGGGTTCCTCTACCAAAATCTGTTCAGAATAACACAGGGTGGGGAAATCATGGATATCTACCAATGGTGTTACAGCAATAACAATGAGCATGCATCTTCTTGTTCAGTCTTCGAGAAGGGAGACGTTTTAGTTGTGATTTGTGATCTGAGTTATGAACACAATTGTGATTTGTGTTCTGAGTTACAAGGGCTAGTTCTTGGAGAACTACAGTGGCAAGAATTGGTTTTCGTATCTTCTTCCTCATGTGCAGGGGGAGTTACAAGTTCTTCCATTGCATATTATGACATTGTATACATCTTTGTCATATTATGGCTAAAAAGGGGGAGAGAGGCTGATGCTGATTTTGCTACTGTCAAAAGAAACAAAGGAAGATTTGAAGACAGAAGCAGAAGTAGACTGAAGATGTTATGATGTGGTTCAGCCTAGGTATCCTGAAAGTTGAAGCAGCTGCTCTTGGAGTTAATGTGTATTTATTATTTATGTTTAGTTTTAGCCAAAATAAGCCAAAGGGGGAGATTGTTAGTGCTCTGTTCTGTATTATTGTCTTATTGGCATCCATGCTTGGCTAAAACATAATAGCAGCTGAATGTAATATAATGTACTCTTGCAAATATTAAAAGAACAAAACAGGTACTGAAACAAGATGTTACAAGGAATGTCATGACATTAACCATGACATCGCGACTGCAGAACTGAGGAAGGAAGATTCCGTTTTGGTTTTAAAAGATACAGAATATTCTATGTGGATATTATGTAATCCTATGTAGCGCAGTCTTAAAGGTCAAAGAATCAAGCCAGAATATTGAAGAATCAAATCTAAGATTGAAGTTTCAGCAGTAACTAATTTAGGAGATAAATTAGGTAACTTATGATTAAAAGGCCTTGTTTGTAGCAGAAGAAAGCTGCTGATTTGTAACAGCAAGGAATGCTGCGATTTTAAGCCCAAGTCCAACTAGGATCAGGTTATATATAGGAATCTTTGTAGCCTTGTAAATCTAACGATCATAATGTAGTCATTAGGGTTTGTTGTGTAAGTGAACCACCCAGGTTGTGGGATGGTCACTGATTTGTGCCTCGAAGCCTGTAGGTAAGAGGTTTATTTTATTCACTCAGAAGCTGTGAAGCAATGAGTGAAGGTTGTATTCTTGGAACTACTCCATTATGTATATTTAAATTGTTGGTGATTAAGCTGTCGATGCAGTGGCTGAGTTGCTGACTGCTAGACATCATTGCTATGATTGGGAGTGGAATGGAGATATTCCATATCTAGGGAGAACCTAGGTAGAGGGGTCATTGGGTAGTGATTAAGTGAGGAGTTGTAAACTAGGAGTTTAGCTCTGAATTGATACTGCTAATAGTGGACTTCATCCCTGGCTTGGTATGCCCCCAGAGTAGGTTGATTGAACCGAACTGGGTGAACAATTCTGTTGTGTTGTTTATGTTTCTGCATTGTCTATTTGTAAGTTCAGTTTGGATGTCATAACATCGTGCATGACATCAGTGTGTGATTTAATGACTGTGCTAACACAGAATCTCTGCTAAGTAGATTTGTTAATGTTAACTGAACTGATATGGGATCCCAACTCTTCCAGACTTCTGGATGTTAGAAGTAATAAATAATTGAGGGATCTGTATGTACTGCCTCAGCTAAGCTGATGACAGACCAGATGTCACAACATCGTATATGACATATGGGTTCTGTCTTACCAGAATTTCAAAGCACTTAAGAGCTACCTACCCAAAGTTTGAAAGGTCTTTCCCATACTTTAAAGTTTTCCTTGGGAAATAGTACTATCCCTACCATTTGAGGGTAGGTAGTCCTATAC
This sequence comes from Vicia villosa, assembly GCF_029867415.1. NCBI lineage: Eukaryota > Viridiplantae > Streptophyta > Magnoliopsida > Fabales > Fabaceae > Vicia > Vicia villosa. The sequence continues at coordinate 12,615,918 of NC_081181.1, forward strand.
ATTGGATGTGCGGGTCATCGAAGGGTCATCGAATCGTCATAGGGACTATCCATACCATAAAGAGGGTAGGAAGTCCTATGCGTTTGTGAATAGTCATTAAGGCAACATGTAGGGATACCTTAGCCATCGAAGGGACTATCACCATTTAATCGAGGGACAAGATCATTTATACCGAAAGGCGACATCGAAGGGACTATGATCTTCAAATCGGAGGGACATGGTGATTTTGAATCGAAGGCATCATGGGCTAAGGCATCCCTACGCTCGAAGGGACTTGACTATTATTCGAAAGGCAGCGTAAGAGGGGCGTACCTTAGAGGTGGGTGTGTGCAAAGGAGTGTGTTAATTACAGTTATGTTAATCTTGTAGTTAGTTATCTAACGTTGCTTTTAAATCTTGCCATACAATCCTAAGCATACATCTAAATAGATATAATTTTGCAGAAATATAAAGTGCAGAAACGTAAACCTAAGCTATTACAAGGCTTCGGGGAGGGGATTACATAACCAAAAATGGGGATAGAAAAATTATTACAAACTCGAATAAAAATAAAGCGATTAAGTGTGTAAAGTTAAATAACTTGTAAACGCTCATGAAAATAATCCGAAGGCCTCAAGTGTAGTACCTCGCAAACAAAATAAAATGTTAGTGACAATGCATAAAATAATAGATGAATGAATGACAAAACATGGACAAATATTTAACTAAAATTGACAAAAGAAAGTCTAGAAATTTAAATTAAATTCTTAAGTAAAATTAAATCAAAATCTTTGGTATGTTTAATATATAAAGGAAAGAAAATAATTATTAATGTTATACTAATAAATAAAATTAACTAGATAACATTGAAATAATTTAAAAAGGATAATTAAATAACTTTTTTTTGTGTTTTAATGGTTGATGACGTTAAATGAAATTAATTACAAAATAAGAAATTAACATAATAAGTAAAAAAGTTATGATGAAGCAGCCTGGCAAGGGAAAACGTGATTCCTTATTAGACTTGGTCAAACAACCAATGAGAGACCGCCACGTGGCGGGTAATAACAACAGTCTTCTGAGCTGATGAATCAATCTCTCCCAAGCGTACAATAAACACTGACACTTTCGTCAATCGACCTTTGAACCTGAGAACATTATTCTAACAAAAATAATTAATATTTTAATTATTAATAACACATGTGTAATAAGGAATCACGTTTGACCAAGTCTAATAAGGAATCACGTTTTCCCTTGCCAGGCTGCTTCATCATAACTTTTTTACTTATTATGTTAATTTCTTATTTTGTAATTAATTTCATTTAACGTCATCAACCATTAAAACACAAAAAAAAAGTTATTTAATTATCCTTTTTAAATTATTTCAATGTTATCTAGTTAATTTTATTTATTAGTATAACATTAATAATTATTTTCTTTCCTTTATATATTAAACATACCAAAGATTTTGATTTAATTTTACTTAAGAATTTAATTTAAATTTCTAGACTTTCTTTTGTCAATTTTAGTTAAATATTTGTCCATGTTTTGTCATTCATTCATCTATTATTTTATGCATTGTCACTAACATTTTATTTTGTTTGCGAGGTACTACACTTGAGGCCTTCGGATTATTTTCATGAGCGTTTACAAGTTATTTAACTTTACACACTTAATCGCTTTATTTTTATTCGAGTTTGTAATAATTTTTCTATCCCCATTTTTGGTTATGTAATCCCCTCCCCGAAGCCTTGTAATAGCTTAGGTTTACGTTTCTGCACTTTATATTTCTGCAAAATTATATCTATTTAGATGTATGCTTAGGATTGTATGGCAAGATTTAAAAGCAACGTTAGATAACTAACTACAAGATTAACATAACTGTAATTAACACACTCCTTTGCACACACCCACCTCTAAGGTACGCCCCTCTTACGCTGCCTTTCGAATAATAGTCAAGTCCCTTCGAGCGTAGGGATGCCTTAGCCCATGATGCCTTCGATTCAAAATCACCATGTCCCTCCGATTTGAAGATCATAGTCCCTTCGATGTCGCCTTTCGGTATAAATGATCTTGTCCCTCGATTAAATGGTGATAGTCCCTTCGATGGCTAAGGTATCCCTACATGTTGCCTTAATGACTATTCACAAACGCATAGGACTTCCTACCCTCTTTATGGTATGGATAGTCCCTATGACGATTCGATGACCCTTCGATGACCCGCACATCCAATGTATAGGACTACCTACCCTCAAATGGTAGGGATAGTACTATTTCCCAAGGAAAACTTTAAAGTATGGGAAAGACCTTTCAAACTTTGGGTAGGTAGCTCTTAAGTGCTTTGAAATTCTGGTAAGACAGAACCCATATGTCATATACGATGTTGTGACATCTGGTCTGTCATCAGCTTAGCTGAGGCAGTACATACAGATCCCTCAATTATTTATTACTTCTAACATCCAGAAGTCTGGAAGAGTTGGGATCCCATATCAGTTCAGTTAACATTAACAAATCTACTTAGCAGAGATTCTGTGTTAGCACAGTCATTAAATCACACACTGATGTCATGCACGATGTTATGACATCCAAACTGAACTTACAAATAGACAATGCAGAAACATAAACAACACAACAGAATTGTTCACCCAGTTCGGTTCAATCAACCTACTCTGGGGGCATACCAAGCCAGGGATGAAGTCCACTATTAGCAGTATCAATTCAGAGCTAAACTCCTAGTTTACAACTCCTCACTTAATCACTACCCAATGACCCCTCTACCTAGGTTCTCCCTAGATATGGAATATCTCCATTCCACTCCCAATCATAGCAATGATGTCTAGCAGTCAGCAACTCAGCCACTGCATCGACAGCTTAATCACCAACAATTTAAATATACATAATGGAGTAGTTCCAAGAATACAACCTTCACTCATTGCTTCACAGCTTCTGAGTGAATAAAATAAACCTCTTACCTACAGGCTTCGAGGCACAAATCAGTGACCATCCCACAACCTGGGTGGTTCACTTACACAACAAACCCTAATGACTACATTATGATCGTTAGATTTACAAGGCTACAAAGATTCCTATATATAACCTGATCCTAGTTGGACTTGGGCTTAAAATCGCAGCACTCCTTGCTGTTACAAATCAGCAGCTTTCTTCTGCTACAAACAAGGCCTTTTAATCATAAGTTACCTAATTTATCTCCTAAATTAGTAACTGCTAAAACTTCAATCTTAGATTTGATTCTTCAATATTCTGGCTTGATTCTTTGACCTTTAAGACTGCGCTACATAGGATTACATAATATCCACATAGAATATTCTGTATCTTTTAAAACCAAAACTGAATCTTCCTTCCTCAGTTCTGCAGTCGCGATGTCATGGTTAATGTCATGACATTCCTTGTAACATCTTGTTTCGGTACCTGTTTTGTTCTTTTAATATTTGCAAGAGTACATTATATTACATTCAGCTGCTATTATGTTTTAGCCAAGCATGGATGCCAATAAGACAATAATACAGAACAGAGCACTAACAATCTCCCCCTTTGGCTTATTTTGGCTAAAACTAAACATAAATAATAAATACACATTAACTCCAAGAGCAGCTGCTTCAACTTTCAGGATACCTAGGCTGAACCACATCATAACATCTTCAGTCTACTTCTGCTTCTGTCTTCAAATCTTCCTTTGTTTCTTTTGACAGTAGCAAAATCAGCATCAGCCTCTCTCCCCCTTTTTAGCCATAATATGACAAAGATGTATACAATGTCATAATATGCAATGGAAGAACCTGTAACTCCCCCTGCACATGAGGAAGAAGATACGAAAACCAATTCTTGCCACTGTAGTTCTCCAAGAACTAGCCCTTGTAACTCAGAACACAAATCACAATTGTGTTCATAACTCAGATCACAAATCACAACTAAAACGTCTCCCTTCTCGAAGACTGAACAAGAAGATGCATGCTCATTGTTATTGCTGTAACACCATTGGTAGATATCCATGATTTCTCCACCCTGTGTTATTCTGAACAGATTTTGGTAGAGGAACCCATCGCAATACCAAATCTGGACGCACCCAACACAAACACACACGAAACACATCTTTGAGAGATTTGATATCTGAAGCCTGCTGCGAAGATGCTAATTTATAGCCATTTGAGAATCATAGGAAGTAACGATGGTCTTTGGTCTTGTTCAACAGACAAACTATTAATTAGGAAACAGTTCTAAAGGCAATTACTCTTTCCAAAGCAGTTTTTCTTAGTTTGACTCTGCGGAATCAATGTCTTTATCTATGTTATGACATCCTGTCAGACATTGTCCCTCTTTCACCCCTCAAGCGCATAGCTTAAGATTCTTTAAGAGACTTTGACAAAGCATCCTATGAACCACGTAATAGACCTCCTACTCCTTTACTGACTCACTAGTCATAGACTTCTGTTGTTCTGATCACCTTGAGACTGTATACTGCAACTGTGAAGAGCCTTCCAACACTTGTTGACATGCAGCCACTAGACCAGTTCAAGATTTGCGGATACCAGATGCACATGGTTAGATTCAACCATTTCCAGAAAAACTGACTGTAATGATACATCTTGTTAAATAAACCTTTTCATAAGAAACTTCCTCTAACTAAGTTAAAAAAAAACTCATGCTGACTTGGACCACCTTCATTATGATGATAGAGTATAACAGACCAAGATAATTTTCTAGAATTATATCTTGAACTAAGAAGACACTCCCCCTATCTGAGATAATTTGTGCTTCATACAGGAAAACTTGTAATGATGAATGGAAAATATAAGACGCATCTTCATATTTTCAAGAGCGCACCCTCTGCCCAACTAACTAGCTGACACACTTCACTATTACAAAGTAACTCACATCAGAATTTAGATGTTATAACATCTTGTATAACATTAAGATACAGTTGAACAGTTCAGTACATTCAACTAACTCCACTTCTCTTTCTTCAACAGATTCAAGTCTACCACCTTATCTCCACCTGAAATAATCAACAAATAACCCTTTGACACTTGATGCTTCCATAGAAAGGTTGCCACAGACTCAACATAAAGAACTGCCACTTCTTCCACTTGTTGATCATAACCCTTCCAAGTTGCACTCTGATCATGGTCTGCCAAGATAATTTGAAATCCTCCTTGATATGATGTTTCTCATAATGATTAACATACTCTCCAAGTAGAATTAGAAGAATCCTTGTTATCTACAGCTATGTTGATCATCTCACCAAACTTCTGTCTTCATAGTCATACTCACTACTGAAGTCTTCATCATGAAAGTAAACACGAATTGCCAGAACATGTTACCATCACCAAGATCAGAATCTGCTCATTCTAATCCACATTAAGTTAGAACTGTCACTTCAGACTTAATATTGCTTCTTCATCCTTCACATGCTAGATTCTAGATAATTTTCCAAACCAACAAGATATAGTGATGTTGTGACATCACGCAAGACATTAGTTTATCAGACTTGAAATCTCATCAATACCTCTGAGTGTTCCACCACCTACACTGATTGATGTCTTGTCATACTTCATACTCCCCCTGAGAATTACAACATAAGGATGTTTTGAATAATTGTCCTTAACCTGAAGCATTCTTTATTTGGAACTGCCACACTTTCCAAATTTGGAATCCTTAGTTTGCTTGCTACACAAGATCCAGACTGCCACTTCATGTACCTTGAAATAGAAGAAACTTCTAAATAGCTCTTGAACATGTCTTCAACAGATAGGTCTGAACCTAGTCTTTCCTGGTGTCTTCAAGTGTTGTGATGTAACATACAAAACAAAGCATCACATACATCTTCTTCTTCTTCCACATAGTTGATGTAAATATCCAGCTCCCATCAAGATACTCACCATCTCCTATATGTTTCTTCTTCTTGAATTAACTCACCAGCCAACCGTTGCCTTTCTTAATGCTTAATTGAAGATAACACAGAACTATAATTGATGCATAGTTCAAATCAGACCATGGACACTTCATACACATACTTAGCTCCCCACAGAGTATATGAATCTGTATTCAGGCTGTACATCCAATAAGTACTAAGTCTCCCGTCAAAGAACCTATTAGTCACTTAGATAGAATTTGCTGCTCACACCAGGTCCTTCTAAATGATCTCTTCTTCATACATGAAGGCATTCTTCTTGACAATGATGTTACAACATCTGTTATGACATCATTCATTTAGACTCTTTGGATTTCTCATTCAACATCTCCTGTATGACACTTGGGGAAAGACAAAGAAAGCACGACCAACACCATCAACTCAGCTACACATCAGTCATGATTAAGGGATAATATATGCCATATCTCAATAAACTTTTCTTCAGACTTCTCTTCTGACTTTGAGATAATGGATGCCACAATCTGTACCCCATGAGGAGATTCCCTCAACAAGGTTTCTGGAACAGATTCACTTATGACATAACTCCTGAAAATACCTCAGATTCCACACAGTAATCTGACTCCCTTGAATCATCACACAATATTCAAAACCATATTTCACTATGCACGATACACAGTATTCAGTTTTCACCACTAACTGTTCTATGGTTAAGAAAACAATTCACACATCTGGGGGCATACCAAGCCAGGGATGAAGTCCACTATTAGCAGTATCAATTCAGAGCTAAACTCCTAGTTTACAACTCCTCACTTAATCACTACCCAATGACCCCTCTACCTAGGTTCTCCCTAGATATGGAATATCTCCATTCCACTCCCAATCATAGCAATGATGTCTAGCAGTCAGCAACTCAGCCACTGCATCGACAGCTTAATCACCAACAATTTAAATATACATAATGGAGTAGTTCCAAGAATACAACCTTCACTCATTGCTTCACAGCTTCTGAGTGAATAAAATAAACCTCTTACCTACAGGCTTCGAGGCACAAATCAGTGACCATCCCACAACCTGGGTGGTTCACTTACACAACAAACCCTAATGACTACATTATGATCGTTAGATTTACAAGGCTACAAAGATTCCTATATATAACCTGATCCTAGTTGGACTTAGGCTTAAAATCGCAGCACTTCTTGCTGTTACAAATCAGCAGCTTTCTTCTGCTACAAACAAGGCCTTTTAATCATAAGTTACCTAAACACACACGACACCTTTTCAAACGTTTCAAAACAAACAAGTGAGCTAAGCAACTAAGAGCCCGTAGATAACTACGGATGAAAAGGGTGCTTACACCTTCCCTTTTCATAACCTACCCCCCGAACTCAATCTCTTTTCAAAGGTCTTTCCTGTTCTTTTATACCTTTCCTAATTGGATAAAATAAAAGTCGGTGGCGACTCTTGCACACCGCAACATTGTTGCTTACAAAGATAAAAGTCAGTTCACCATATTACAGCAGGCTACGCTGACTGACAAAAGGAATGTTGGAAGCTATTAAAGGCAACGTCAGTAAACTCAGCGTGAACAAGGCTCGAGGTAGTTGACAAAAGCGTGAAACATTAAATGCAATGCTGTACGGAACACGCAAAGCATTAAATGCTCCCAACGGTCATCTTCTCAAACGCCTATAAGTATGAAGTTCTGATAAGAAGCAAGGTTAACAACTCTGAACCAATTCTGTGAATATTAACTTGCTGAAACGCTGTTCAACTCAAAGCTCAGAAACTTCATCTTCATCAAAGCTCACTACATTGCTGTTGTAATATATTAGTGAGATTAAGCTTAAACTTTAAGAGAAATATCATTGTTGTGATTATAGCTTTTCAGAAGCATTTGTAATACTCTTAGAATTGATTACATTAATTTGTAAGTAACTAGAGTGATCAAGTGTGATCAGGATACTCTAGGAAGTCTTAGCTTGTGTCTAAGCAGTTGTATTTAGAGTGATCACGTGGTGGTCAGGATACTCTAAGAAAGTCTTAGCTTGTGTCTAAGCATTTGTTCCTAGAGTGATCAGGTTGTGATCAGGATACTCTAGAAGACTTAGTCGTGGGCTAAGTGGAAAACCATTGTAATCTGTTGCGATTAGTGGATTAAATCCTCAGGTGAGGTAAATCACTCCGTGGGGGTGGACTGGAGTAGTTTAGTTAACAACGAGCCAGGATAAAAATAACTGTGCAATTTATTTTTATCGTCCAAGTTTTTAGACTACACTTATTCAAACCCCCCCCCCCCCCTTTCTAAGTGTTTTTCTATCCTTCAATGTCTACATTGAACACAAGGCATAGACTGTGTCATTCTGGTCCAGCTTAGTATTGGACCCTTAGATATTTATCTGGTTATAGATGATAGGAAAGTTCCATCTAGGTTGCTCATGTCCCTCAACATGATTTGTGGAGTACCTATCAACCATCTTTATGGTTATCCTTTTATGGACAATGTTTGATCGGTAATAAAGTAGTTGACTCCACACCTAGGGTCCATAATTGTTTCGGGTTAAATGGTGCTACACACCACTATCACTATGAGAATAACTTATGAAACTTGCATAATATTTCATGTGGTATTTTCATAGCGGATCAATCTAGTATAGATATTACTCTTACTATTCATACCTATGTGAAGACTTGATAACTCTTTATCCATGATCCATGAGAAGTGATCATCAGTCTATCCATATAATAGTTTCAATGATTTAATGTTATCCCACTTTACAATAAAGCTTGATCACATATGGCTAAGTCAAATTTTATGTTTCATTAAACAAACTAGCTATTGTATGGACCATAGATCTAGTATGGCCATCATACTTTTGTTGTGCAAGAGTCCTTTGTGAGGTGATATCGCCTAAGTATGTGTTTGTATCGTTTTTGAGATTTAGGCTCCTTAGCTTATGCTATGGCATCATTGTTATCACAATATAGATCAATAGGGTCCATAATTTTAAGAACTATGCCAAGTTCACTAATTAATTTCATGATCCAAACAACTTCCTTTGTTGCATTTATGGCACAAATATATTCGCCCTCTGTAATGTCTTAGCCTTCTAGCGCTAAGCATTATGATGCTAATGATATGTTAGAGGGATTAAATGAGGGATTAATAAGCTTGATATACTTAATAAAACAAGAATGACAATATTAGTACATTTGACTTAAAAAACAAGGGCAAAGGGGTCTTTTCTCAAGATATTACTTAAGCCCATTTGGAAACATTTTCTCTCATTTTATTCACACTTTCTTTCTCCTTCTACAATCAAAATTGAGAGGGCTTGAAGTGAGTAAAGAGAGAACCGAAATTGATAAAGATGGGAAAAGAAGTCATCAAGCTTCACCACATTCATTGTTGCATATGGACATCCCCTATGAATTTCTGAATAAACTTCATCAATTAAGCATTGGTCATATGGACATCCCCTATGAATTTCTAAATAATTAAAGAATTTTTTATCCAATTCGATCAAACCAATCTACTACGGGGAGAGAGATCAACTCTCTAATTCATTATACTTCCAAGAAATGATACAAGAGATTACAAAAAAGTTACTAAAAATAGTTTCTCAATATATTTTCTTTCCAAGTGTTTTCCAACCTTTCCAACTCTCAATATGTAAATCACACGAGTCAACCGGGCTAACCAACACATCTCGAGACCCGAGACAAAATTTAAAAATTATATATTTCTAATATAATAAACATATTTTTATAAAAATAATATAATTTTAAATTTTTTAGGATGTAAACTCATTAAACTATTATAATCAATTTTATTTAACATTTTATTTTCAATTGATAATAAAAGTAACTCATTTAAACACTCTTCTCGTTATTTAAAAAAATTATAATTGAAAAACAATATCAAAATTATACTAAAAAAACTTAGATATCAAGTTTCCTATCATGTTAAAGAACTCAAAGTTTTTTATCTATGTTTGTGATTTTTAAATTAGCAAATCAAACAATACGCATTGTAAATGGTTGTTTTTACTATATTCTAGACATGTGTTATTATTTAACTGATATATAAAATATTTTTTTTTTAAAGTCAATTAACTAAAGCCATATAAATATATAATCAAATTTAAGGCCCTAGATGGTAGCCTTGGTAGCCTACCCCTAGGGTCGACTCTGCAAGTCAAAGTTCTTTAGAAGTGTTTTCTAATTTCCTTAGATACTTTTGAGTACTTCCCGAAATTCAAGAAGACAATTTTAGGAATTTCTACCCTTACCTCTCTAAGTTTTCCAATAGGATTATCAACATATCTTCCCGTCTTCTAAAGTTTTAGGAAAGGTTGTGAGCTCAAGAATAATATAGCTACATATTTATAATTTCTAAAACCTAAAGGATCCTTAACAAGTGTAAAATATAACCCATTAATGAATTGATCCTCGAACCAAAATGACCAAGCCCAATACATGCACATCAAATGAACTGGACCTGATGCTCTTTGGACCTGACTCACGTCGCTTCTTGGTCATTTTCCGCCTTCAAAGCTTTGTCACAGACGGCCAGACTTTTTATCTACCAATATCAGATCGTCTCCACGAATCCACTATCTTTTATCGACATTCTTGCTTCTTTTTGAATTTTTGAATTTCTAAAATCTCAAAACATGCTTTTATTTATATTCATCACTTAAGGTTTTAAGGCATAATTCTACAATTACTTCTAATGATTCTTATAAATAAATCTCATTTTGATATCTAATTTTAGATTGAGTCTTAAACCTTCAATTATATTTAAATAAAAAATATGTTATAATAATATATATATATATATATATATATATATATATATATATATATATATATATATATATATATATATATATATATATATATATATATCCTTTTTTAAAGAAAAATATGTGTTATTTGTATATTTAGTTGAAACTTAAGTCAACATAAATAATTATTCCAAAATATATATAATTCAATTTGAAAACTATGTTGGTTTATATCATGGTCTAGGCCAAGTCCAAGTTCATCATCTAACATCGTTGTATAGAGTATGAGCATTTAGGTAATCCATTTGTCCATGTACTCAAGGCCAATGGATCAACCTAATGATCCTCAAAGATAGTTCAAGGCCTCCAAACACATAACTGGTTTGGGACCTTGGAATCTTAGGGTGCTCATGCCCTAGCATCCATACTAGATCGATGTTGGCCAAACACTCAAAAACTGTTAAAATCAATTGGATAATTTAATCCACATTACAAAATTAAATACACAATTTTTATTGCTTAACAATTTTATATATATATATATATATATATATATATATATATATATATATATATATATATATATATATATATATATATATATATATATATATATATATATATATATTCAACTTGTGCATATATATGTTCTCTTCCCAATGGTGAATATTGCAACAGATAACTTTATCATGGTCCACAAATAAAATAGTCCCTTCACTATCATGAAAAATTAAAAATAATGAAAAGTTAGGAGTACAGGAAAACTAAAAGAGAATATTTTTCTGTTTCTATCATGCAAGATTAATATATTTCCCTTTATTATTACACGACCTCTTTAATAGACGAGATAAAGAGACAAACACAATACATTACATACTTTAGAGGTATTTAATAATAATTATAGTTTTATAAAGGGCGACTTTTACAACTTCATAAACGCTAAAGCTAATATTTAACAATTTAAAGGAGAGCATGAACTTTATACATAAAGAGAACAAATCATATAATTATTTTTACATACAGAGTGGATAAAATATGGCTGAAATGATCATGTTTTTATATATTTTGATTCTATCCCATTACTTATTTCTTTCCTTAGCACATCTTAATGGTAATATATTTTTTCATTCATTTCAAATTTACTTCACTACTTTATAGTTTGTACACAATTTTTTATCATATTATTGTAATATTTTTTATCACCTCTTTTTACTGTAGGAGTACATATTATATGTGAAACAGATGATGATTGTCCAACATCAATGGTCAGCTATATGCGTATTAAGTGCATTGGTAACTACTGTTGTGGAATTGTTACAATTCACTGAACCACCCAAAAGAGTTCCAAAATATGCTATAAGGAAGACTGAATTTTCATGCAAAAATAGATAAATATGTAACATGACTTATAATAGGATATCTCATAGGTTGTCATTAAATTATTGTATTAGTACCTTATAATTTTTCCCCCAATTTTATAAATGTTGCATATATGACTTTGTAATGTAAAATGATGGAAATGAAGCAAGGTGTTATTTCAATTTGTCTTATTCTCTCTTAAATTTAGACATATCATGATGACATTCATTTCTTGTATAAATTAGAAGAAAGAAAAATTAAGTAACTAAAGAATATTATTAAATATTTCTTTCACTACTAAAAATATGACATTTGCATAAAGGATTTACATCAGGTATTAAAATATATGATGTGAATAATATTTGTTAAAAGATTTTACATCAGGTATTTATTTACAATGATATAAAAAATATATGAAAAAATGAAAAATGTATAAGACAGTGGCAGTATTGTAAATAAAATAAAATAAAAAAGGCGGTGGCAGAATTGTAAATAAATGAAAATCTTGTTATAAAGGATTTTACATCGGGCCTAGGCCATACCCGATGTAATAAATGGTACGCATAGTGGGCGTTCACATCAGTCTAAACAATAACCGATGGGAAATGTCAAATTAGTTGGCCTTAACATCAGGCAATTAAAGAACCGATGGGAAATGTTACTACCAAATTTTCCTAAAAACCCATTTCCTTCTATATGCAGACACAAAATTCATTCCTGTATTCTTCTGAAACCCTATTTTACCGTCACGACGATGTTCGCTGCCACGACCTCATATGCCTTCCTCCGTTCGCCATCCCCTGTTCGCGCCGACCACCTCCGCATTCCTAGCCGTCACCACCGCCTTCTTCTACAGGTTCTTCTCTTCTAACTAATTAGTTGTATATTTTTGTGAATAGTTATTGTATACAGTATCTTCTTTCTTTCTCAAATGTAAAATTCAAATCATTTCTTGTTCTACCTGACCCACATTGATGTAAACCCTAAAACCCTGCTTCTGATGTCAATACACTTTGGATTAGCTCGAATATCGAAATTGTCACTATAGGGTCTATCTCAGTCTTCATTCAATTCAAACGCAGCCTTGTATTGTGTTGTGTTATCACAAACGAGAAAAACCAACGTCAAGCGAGAGCGAGAGCTACTTTTTCCTCTTCATCATTCTTCTTCAGCCATGGTAAGATTTCCTTCACCTGATTCTTCAACTCTCGTTTTTTTCAATCAAATTAGGTTTATCCTCATTCATGCTAATCGACACACGATTATTCTAATCCAAACATCTCAGAACAGAGCAACCAGAACTTTCAAGGATTATAATACAGTATCTCTAGCTATGGGTATGCTTGCAATGTGTCTTCCCCTGATTTGCGATTTCAGAGTCTGGCTTGTGTAGAAAGTTAATGTGGACTGGATCTCACTCTACCTTACATTCTCTTACAGGAACAAGCTATCAAGGAAGCAACAATAGTAGCTGAAATGAAAAAATTAGAGGAAGAATTACAAAATTGTTCTCTTGAATCTCGTGCAGCAAGAGAGCTTGCTGCATCTGCTGCTGAAGTTATGGCAAAATCTAGAAAGGTAACTTTGGAATTAGTTTTCTAGTGTGTCTCATGTGTGTGTAAAATGAAACTACTAGAGTCTTATTACTGAACGATTTATGGTTACATGTGCACTATTTGTATATTGGTATTCTAGTTTGTTACATAAACAATATTGGTAAGTATCCAAGCACTTGGGGCGAGCTTTCTCTTAAAATCTAGCTATCAAGGCAGAAGAACCGCTACACTTAAATACTCCACCAGACATCTCATACTCCACAGATGTATGATGAATTCTAAAATAATAAGACTTAACTCTTATGTTTAGCATAAAACTGACACTGTTAAGTTTGAATCAAAAGTGAAAATTATTGTTGGAGTGGTTTTTTATTCTCAATCAATATTGGTATAGAAGTTCTAAAAATAAAAGTGGGTTTTCTTCCCTCTATAAAATGCAACTATAAGTATCTAAATGGTTGCATTAAGTGTGGTGCAGATACTATTTTTTATTTTTCATTTTTTTATTCAATTTTGCTAGGACTGTAATTTTGATTTGGAGAACTACTTCTCATTTTCCATATATATATATGCAAAAAGGAAAGGAAAGACCGTGCAAGGTAAAGCAAAACAGTTTGTTCTTATATGAGTTTTTTTAACTCTTTTTATACACAAATTCTTCCTATTAATTTCTGCTGTCTGTTTCCCGATTGAAACTAAACTTGATCAAGTTCAGAGTTTGCTCACAAAGCAGTTTGAAATTTTAAAAACTGATGAGATCAACTTAAATCTCATAATATGTATTTATATATTTTAGTAACAAATTAATTACACTTTTACCTGTAATGGTGGTTTTGTCACAAATATACTGAATCGATGATGATCACATAATGATTGAGCATCTGTAAAAGTGTCTCAATAGGTAAAGCGGTGCTTTTTCTAGTATATTATTTTTTCTTCATAGTACAACTATGCCGCATAAACTGTGACCTAGCATAGAAGTCATACAACTCTAAAAATATTATTACTCTGCTTATTTGTAGGAAATGAGGCAGAAACGAGCTCTAGAGGCAAAAAGTTTGGGTCCTGCTAAGTCTGCAGTAGAGACAACGAGCCAAATTTTGAAAACAAAGGTATTTATTAGGAAAACAGACAAATTGAGACAGTTTGACTGTGTCTATTAAACTGAATAATTATTATGATGACCACTCTTTTGTTTTGATACATTTTATTTTTCAGTGAAGTGTCTTAATAGTTTCTGAGATTTGGCTCATGAAATATTCAGTCATATTCCATCTATGTCCCTAGTCTAAATTATGAAATTCAAAGATGATTATATGAACGAATTTTGGGGTCAGGTAGTTAAGATGGTTGTTTATCAACCAAGTTCATTTTATCTGAATATTATGATTTGGATTGGATGCAGTGATTTTGATTAGGTTTATCATTGCTTGTTAAAAGGATTGTTGCTTGTTAGGATTTGCATGGATTGTGATTTCAAATATTATTGGTCTTTATGTTTGCTGATGAATTCATGAAGAAGTGATTCACTGTATACACTGGGTCAAAATGAAATCTAATGCACTAGTATGTAATCTAGGAAATATTATTATGCGTAATTTGGTGCATTTCACATAAGATCCATGAAACATACATTTTACATCGGGCTATTACACGAAATACTACATCCGGCCAAATACGAAACCGATGTAAAAACATACATTTTACATCGGGCTATCATGGAAACCGATGTAAAAACTTACATTTTACATCGGGCTATTACAAACCCGAAGTTAAATATTGCATATTTTTTTTTAAAATGTTGGATTTTGTTTCACATCAGACATAATTTCAACCGATGTGGTATCATGATTTTTCACATCGACTTGTTGCCCGATGTAAAATGTCCTGGATTTATTACATCGCTTTGATTTACATCGGACCCAAACCCGATGTAAAATGTACTTTTCGCCCGATGTAAAAAGTGTTTTCTGCACTAGTGTTTGTAAACTACATTTGATGTTGTATCTATATCTTCACCTTCATCATTAGTCACCAATATCTTCAACCCTTTTTTTGAAGTGACCCGTGATATGGCAACATATAGTTGTCCATGAGAGAAAATTGGTTGTGGTAGATATACTCCAACATGTTTGAGTGATTGTCCTTGACTTTTATTGATAGTAATTGCAAATGAAACAGCTAAAGGAAATTGGCGCCGTTAGAATTTGAAAGGGATTCTCTTATCAGAAGGAGTCAATGATAACCTTGGAATATAAACTTTTTGACCAATATTGCTTCCTGAAATGACCTTTGCTTCAACGACATATTTTCCCATTTTTGTAATTATTAATCGTGTTCCATTACACAAACCTAAAGATTGTTCAATATTTCTCAATAACATTATTGGTACTCCAACTTTTAATCTTAACTTGTGATTTGGAAGTCCAGAAGAAATAATTGTGTTCAAAAATTCAGGAGTGTGTATATCATTTGGGATGTCAACATCTGAGTTTTTATAATACGGAGAATCAAAACTCAAATATATTATTTCTTTTCCACTTACTAAATCCAGCATGTAATCATTGATTGAGTCAAAAATTGTATTCTTAGGAGCTAATATAGCCCTATCTTGAAAAAATGTCTGGTCACTCATATTTTGGAAAAGATTTGGATATGTGTTTTGAACAATAGCGGCAAGTGGATCACCAAAACTTGGAATTAGAAAATTGTTTGGTATATTGATTGTGATATTTTCATCATTAGTTTCTCCAATACTTCCATCACCAATTCCCAAAATCCACCGAGAAAATTTTGTTCTTTCTTCAATATCAGACGTTGAACTTCCAGTTAGAAGTCTCATGTTTATAGTTAATGTAAGAACTTCACAAAAATTCCAAAGATAGGAAGAATTGATAGTAGCATGAACAACGTCTTGTCTAGTTCCTTTAGGTATGACAGGAAGGATTTGGCGAAAATCTCCACCCAAAACAACTACTTTTCCACCAAATGGGATATCTAAACTTCCATTATTATAAGATCGAAGAATATCCCTTAAAGTGCGATCAACAGCTTCAAAATAATGCTTATGCATCATTGGTGCTTCATCCCATATGATCATCTTTGCCTAGCTATTAAATCGGCCAAATCACTTTTTGGAGTTATTTCATATGTTGAGCATTCATCAACATTTATAGGTATGCAAAACCTTGAGTGTGCAGTTCTCCCTCCTGGAATAAGCAATGCAGCTATCCCACTTGAAGCTACTGTTATAACAATCTCACCCTTTGATCTTAATGCTGCTGACATTGATCTCCAAATATAAGTTTTTCCAGTTCCTCCATATCCATAAAGGAAAAAAAATCCTGGTTTATTTTCATTTACCCTTTTCATGATACGATCATATATTCCTTTTTGTTCAACAGTCATTGTTGACATTAATATACGATGCTCCTCAACCAAAGATTTTCTGTCATAGTTCAACTCATCATAAATCAATGTATTATTTCTCTTGGGTATTAATGACACATCTGCTTGAGGCATTTCATGATAATCTTCCAAACTCTTGTTATTACTTTGTAAGAATGTCTCTATTTCAGCTAAAGCGTAGCTTTTCAGTTGATCGGGAGTCAAGACCAGATCTATAATTTTAATGGAATATGTAATTAATTAAAAGAAATTAATTATTAAGCACAAAACATAATACATACAAAAATAAAAAGTGCAGTTTAAATTAATATGAAAATTACCTTCAATGTGCAAAAGGCGTCGTTGCTTATGTAAAATATCATCACACAAATACTCCCAAGTGTAATTCCAAACAAAATCTGGGCGAGATATTTGCTTTGACAATAATAAAGTTGCAAACAATAGGCACAAATATTCTCCTGTACCCCATTGGCTTGCCTCCACAATTGCATCTATGTATTCCTTATCATCATCCAAAAATCCCAATGCATAGCAAGCCTCCTTAAAAGTCTTCTTTGTATCATTATTAACTGTTTTTATTTCTTCAAAAGATGTAGGACCCTTCACATAATTTAGCAAAGTTCTCAAATAAAATATCTCACCAGATCCAGGGGGAACAAAATGAAGTCTTCCAATTGCAAATCCTTGTTTTCGTGGAGCCCATTTATGTTCTTCAACTTTCCACACAAACTTTGTTGGAAATTGACTGTATGTAAGATTTTTTGCTTCAGGATATATTTTGTTGGCATCCATCCATGCCAAAAATTTTGTACAATGAACATATTTTTTGTTCACAACATCCTGAATGTCAGCATAATCATCATATATCACATGTTGCTCATTCTTTAAATGAAAATTTAGTCGATCCACTGATGGTTCTCTATAATTAATATCAAAAGAAAATATTCTCCAAACAGCTTCACATGCTGACAAATATCTACAGTCGTAGTACATCTTTATTTCATCCAAACAATCAGATTTATTTTGCTCATTTCCAGTGCTATAAAAGGCAACAGTGACTCGATCATGCCCTTTGTTGACATATTTAAAAAGATATTTAATTGACCGTGACTGATTGCACCACTCCACATTTATATGAGCATTATACTTCAATAACAAATGTTTATTATAAGGAACCACAAACCTGTTATCTACAAATGAGTCACCTTTTTGAATAAACACATCATTGTCTCTCCTTTTATATACCGGATATCCATCTTCATCAATAACGGTAGAATCAGCAATTTTTTTTGGAAAATGTTTTGAACACTTTCCATTATGCATGCATGGAGATTTTTTATTTTGAGCGCCGCATGGACCATGAATCATCAATGAAGATACCACTTTAAACAACTCAGGCTCTTTATCTTTATCTGGAATCTCGGCAGATATTATTTTGTCAATATCATTAGGACAGTCACACTTATAATTAGTTTGAAGGAAAACCAATATGTGAGCATGTGGGAGTCCACGCTTTTGAAACTCAATAGTGTATATTACTGCATCAATGCAGTACATATAAGGTTCAATCAATCAACATGGTATCCATCACAAATGGAGAATAATGTATATTACTGTATATTAAGTTCAATTAATATTAAATGTTAGATAAAAATACATTTGAGTAATAATTATATAAAAAATATTAGATGAGGAATGAAAGTACATATAAGGTTACCTGATTTGACTTTTCCGAAAATAGTGCCTTTCTTGATGTCTTTTATTAACTGATCAAGTTTAATTTTGAAAAGTCGACTCACTAAATCGGGCCTATCCTCTGGCTTTAGGTGATATGTTTTCAAAAAATCAACCAATTCAGGCCATTTATGGTTACATGTGAAAGTGATAAATAAGTCAGGATATCCTGTCCAACCACAAATTGCCATGGCATCCTGATAATTTTGTATCATATATCTTGCTCCACCAACAAATGTAGACGGCAACACAATTCTTTTTCCTGATGAAGTTGGATTAGTCTCTCCTCTAAGAATGGCCTCGGTTAACCCCTTGTAGATTTCTGCTCTTAAGTCTTTCTGATGATCTCTAATCCACTTCAAGCGCGAAGACTCTATTGCACTAAATGAATCCACCAAAAATTGTTGAAATAATCTTTTAGAAAACAATAATGTTGACTGATTTGTATCTCTTTGTTGAATTTTGTATGCAACCCATTCTTTTTGTGTGATAAACTTCCTTTTTGAAGTGGACGTATTAGTATCTTCATTATATGGAATATCTTTTCAAAACCCGTCTTCTCCTCTAGGTAATAGAAGTGGATATTGTAATGGTAAATATGCTGGCTCAAATACAGAAATACGTTGCAACAGTCCAGATTGAGTCTCAACAACAACATCTCTATCAAAGTCTACTGAATCAAAATCACCAACGACCAATGCTGCCACCTCTGAAGCTGTTGGAAGATTGTATCGTCGACCATCACAACCTCTCTTTCTTAATATTCTTAACTTCATAGTTGGAGCATTTTGTTTTGTTATGGTGTCTCGAATTATCCTATATGTTTTGACATAGGGATTGAAATTATCAAGAACTTCCCTTATATCGCTAACAATTGTTGATTTCAACTCAAAGTCTTCACCATCCATTCTGTAATATATGAAAAAAATAATTGGTGGTTATATGTAATTGAAGTAGTGTTTATCAATAATCTTAAAACAAAAATATAATAAGCTCAAGGTTCGATATGATAATTATGACTATGAAACTATACAAATGAGTGTAATTACCTGACAACGGCCATTCTGTTAGCTATTTCATTATCAGTGTCGTAGATGTATAGTTGAGAAAATTTTGGTTGGTTCCCTGGTAAAGGCAACAAACTTCCAATTTGATGAAAGTTTTCACCATTCATCACAAATATTGGTGGTGCATTACCATTATTTATTTCCTTATTTATTTTTCCTCCCATAGAGGTGAAAGCAAACATACTATTGAAAGATCTAATATTTTCCAAAAAGAATTTACTCCTTCTGTCATGTTTGTGATACAAATCATGCAAAGATTGAGGAAGGGTGGGGTATAGAGCAATTAGAATCTTGCCTTGCATGCAACACATTGAAAATTTTGGTGTCAGTGGTCTATACAGTTTTTGAACGCGTTCTTCATACCACATCAATGCACCACAGAATTCACAAACACATATTGGGTGACCCATATTTAAATATTGCGAATCTACAATTTATACAAAACAAAAAATTAACAATTTTATTTGCCAAATAGTCAATTTTAATATTGGCAAGATATCTTTAACAATATAATGTAGCAATATTATGTAGATATAAAATTTTGAACCTGAGTTAGCAGTATCATCTAATTGTTCATTGTCAATTTCTAACGGAAATTGAATCCCTAAAAGAAGTAAACATATTTTTACAATGTTAAATATACATATAATAATAGGTTTTTAAATCATAGATTTGAGAATATTGTAATATTACTTTAAATAAATATTTTGATTAAATTACCTGAATTAGAAGGTACATTCGACTCTTCTACATTTGTCATGCATACCATGGTGTTTAACTCATTGTCATTTTCCACCATTGACATAATGTCTGAAAGTTAAAAGGTAAATTTGTTTTAATTAATTAAGTTCAATAAGAGTAAAATATTCTACAAAATGATACTAATCTAATTTGTGTAAATAAATACAATATCACTGACAATTTGTAATTGAAAAAGAATTCTTAGAAGAAAATAAAATACAATATTAGACTATGTAAATATATATTTTTAAATGTTAAAAATATATATCCTTTAAATAAATATTTTTATATAAAAATACCTAAATTAGAAGGTATATCCGACTCTTCTCCATTTGTGATGGATACCATGTTGTTGTAGTCATTGTGATTTTCAATAGAAGAATCAATTTCTGAAAGATAAAAGGTGAATTATTTTTAATTACATTAAAAATTATGTATTTTAAGATTTGAATATATTTTATAATTTTTAAATTTACCCATATTTTGTAACGTGATTTTTTTAATACGTTTCAAATCAAGTTGTTGCTTCCTTTTGAGTCGATTGAAACGTTGAATTTCTGCATCATTTTCTCCATGTTGCTTTTCTGTTTTATAGTGGGAAATAAGACACTTTATCAACTGCCAAGGTATATATAATTTGGTTGTTCAAGATTTATTGTTGCCAAATGCCAAACAGTGGAATATGAGGTTGATTAGAGAGTTGTTTGATTTTTCAGGAGCAGAAGCTATTACTTATGTCCCGTTAGTGGAGGATGTTGTTGTTGACCGTTTGGTATGGAGGGAAGAGAAAGATGGGCATTATAGTGTTCGTTCTGGTTATCGCATCTGGAAAAGTAGTAAGAAGCCTCCTAGCCAGGAGAATATTGAGGTTAATTGGAATGGTTTGTGGTCTATCATTGCTCCCCCACGTGCGAAACACCTTCTATGGCGGATTTGCTCGGGTTGTTTGCCTTCCCGGGTCCGACTACGACAACACCATGTCCCTTGTCCTATTATGTGTCAATTTTGTGGGGAGGAGGAGGAGGATGATTGGCATGTGTTTTTTGGATGTCTTGAGACTATCGAGTGTTGGAGAACAGCAGGTTTGCATGACACTATAGCACCCTTCCTTCATCATTGTAATGACATTCGATCTCTTATTCTAAACTTGTGTAATAGGGAGGATAGGAAGGCAGCGGGACGCTTTGTTATGATGATTGAGTTATTGTGGCATAACAGGAATGACTTTATTTGGAATAATGAGAAGGAGGAAGTGTCAAGGCTTGGTTGGTTAGCTTTTCACAAGTGGCAAGAGTGGTGGTTGGCTCAAAATTCCCAGGATGGAGAGCCGTCTCTTTCTTCCACTCTTTCTTGGATTCCCCCCCCCCCCCCCTTCTGGATGGTTTAAATGTAACGTTGATGCGGGTTTTAACCGTACTCAAGGAACTACTAATAGAGGTTGGTGTATCCGAGATAACTTGGGGAATTTTGTTAAAGCAAGTGTAGCTTGGGATGTTGGATCGTTTTATATCCTTGAAGCAGAAGCGTTGGCCTTAAAGGAAGCTATCCAAAGTGCTTTAACCCTTCATATTGACATTGTTATCTTCGAAGGTGATTCTCTTCAAGTTGTCCAAGCTATTCATTCTAATACCATCGGTGGTTCTGAATTTACTTTTATTATTCGCTCTATTAAATCTTTACTTTGTAATTTCACGAACTTTGAGGTTAAGTTCATTAAGCGTCAAGCGAATATGGTTGTCCATTGTCTTACAAAGGCGGCCAATTCTTGGCCTCGACGCAGTCATGTTAACAGTATTCCTCGTTGTATTGACTCTATCCTTATGAATGAAAGAAGTTAAGTTTGTTTTGGTCAAAAAAAAAGACACTTTATCAACTTAAAACAAATATAAAGATATAAAGATATTAAAGATGCAATAATATAATTAATATTATAAAAAATATTTATAAAATAAAGTGCTGTTATTTTTACAGATTTTATTATATTCTTGAATATTTAAAATAATTATAAAAATGCAAGTCTTTGAAATAAAAAATATTTATTTAAAATATTTTTAACAAAATTGTAATATAGAAATTACTATTTAAAATTTTTGAAAAAATTAATTAAATAATAAATATATTAAATAATTATGAAAAGATTAATTAGTTATTACCGTGGAATTTTGATGTATAAATTTTATTTTTTTCATAAAATATAATCAATAAAATAGGTTGGACTGTCATATTTAAAAATTCTCTATATAAATATTTGTAATGTTATATTGATGTGACAAAAAATATTATAATGTATGAATAATAATGACATTGATGAATATAACATAACTGTCATTTAAATATTATTTCTAATAATTGTAATTATTTTTATTTTATTATTAATTATAAATTGAAATAACTAAAACTTTATTTGTGTATAGTTTAAGGATATGAAAATATTATATCACACAAATAATAATAAATCTCACCGAGTAATTTATCCTCTTTTGTTGAAGACATGATATCAATAAATGACATAAATTCAAAATGATGAATAGGTATCTCCGGGGCATTCACTTTGAATAAATGTGTAGATCCCATAAAATTGAGCTTATACTTATGGTTTGTGGTTCTGAATGAAACATCATTCAGAGCAACCAAAATTTTTTCAAAAACATACGTAGAACCTTCTAAAATTTTATCCTTAAATTGTGGCATGAGATTTTTTCGAATTGTTGCATGAATTTTTCCACACTGTTGATAAATAAAAAGAAAAATAAACATGTTAGTATATATATATATATATATATAATTAAAGATTTTTTTAGATCATATAGAGTAATTCAAATAATACCTTTTCATCCAATAAGAGCATATGGAGACTTCCATTCTCTGCTGAATTTATGCGATCCGGTATAATCCAAAGATGAATTACTCTAACCTTCAAATTAATTTCAATTTTGCCACCACAAATTTGAGCTACAGGAGTTATCATGGAAGGGATATCTACAAACAAAAAACATAAATTTAATTAGGTAAAAAATTACATTACAAAATATAGTAAAGTGATTGAAGAGTGAAAAATATAGTAGTGCATGTATATACCCATATCAAATTTGGTATTATAGTGAATGAAGAGTGAAGAGTGAAGAATGAGTAGTATGTGTTGTTATTGAAAAAAGAGATTTTGTTTTGTTTTTTAAAGAATTTTAAGTTGCTTATATTATAAAAGAAATGAAATATAGTAATAATTGTTACTAATTTTATGTTTAGTAACTGAAATAAGAAATTAATTATAATAGTAACTGAAATATATAAATAATTAATTTTATTATTTTTTAAAGTTTATAAGTTTTGAATTTGCAAATCTGTTTTTTACGGTAAAAAACAAATTGAATGCCTTAAACAAATTGAATGCCTTAAATTGAATTTGCAAGATTGCTAAATTAATGCTTTAATTTTATATTAAAAAAATTATTGTCAATTTAATGGGTTGGTTTTTAAATATCATTCTTAAAGTTTTGAATTTGCAAGTCTCTTTTTTACGGTAAAAAACAAATTGAATGCCTTAAATTGAATTTGCAAGATTGCTAATTTAATGCTTTAATTTTATATTAAAAAAATTATTGTCAATTTAATGCGTTGGTTTTTAAATATCATTCTTAATTTAATGTGTTGATTTTATAAACAATTTATATAAAAATAATTATCAATTTAATGCGTTTATTTTATACAAATGATTATGATTTATTAAAAGTAGTAATTTATCTTCTAAATTTTTATTTTGAAAATGTATTATTACTTTAAAAAATAAAAAAAAAGTAATTAATGTGAGTATTTTAAATAATTATAACTTATTTTTATATTAAAACATAACTTAAAAAAGAATTGATGTCAATATAGTAAATATTTTTTAATTGTCATGAAATCATAATAGGAAGTTTTTATACAAAAATTTTTAATCCGTAGAAACCTTCTGTTTCAACCCCGTTTGTTTCAACCCTCTCTCTATCTGATGGTATTCTTGGCGGCACCCACTGAGTGTTTGGTCAATCATAATAGGGGCTGAAGTTAGTTCTTCTTCAAGTACGATCTGGGAACAATTTTGACAGTATTACTCCGAAGGTGCTTTCAACCACGGAAGTTTCCCTTTTGTTTTCACAGGTTTGCTTTAATTTTTCAGAGTTGTTATTATTCTGAATTTTATTTTTTTTATGGTTTAGTATTTTTTTTTTAATATTTAATTTTATTGAAGTGGGAATGTTTTGAAATCAGGAGTGAAATCTATTTTCATTGATCCGAATCAAAGGAAGATAATAGTTGTTGGTACTGTGAATCCTATGAAATCTATCCTTAGAGAAGGAAGAAGTACTCGAAAAATCAGAAGCGTCAGAATGCTCCTTTCAACATCAGGAATTCGCGCAGAGATCACATCACTAAAGTAATATAGATTGTCCTCAATTTCATCTACAGCCGCCGTAATGGTAGCCTTTGAGTCTGAGCCTGGATTTCTGTCTCAGCAACCATAATATTTTATTATTATTATTATTATTATTATTATTATTATTATTATTATTATTATTATTATTATTATTAGGTGTATGACATGTAGGTTTTATTCTCATGAATTAATATTATTATTAAGGTTTTATTCTCATGAATTATTATTATTATTATTATTATTATTATTATTATTTATTATTATTAAGTTTTATTCTCATGATGACATGTGGTCTAGATTGTTGTAAGGATGACATGTGGCTAGGGTTGCCATCATGACATCTTTACATTTATATTAAGTAGATAATGAAAAATAATATGTATCTTACTTTAAAGCCTATATATAATTGTATGTTATAATTTTTTTTTGCACTTAATGTTGTTAATTAATATCATGAATTAACTCATAGAATTGTATTAATAAGCGAGTCCTAATATTAATTTTGTGTTGAATATAATATAAACTTAAATTTAGTATTTGGCAATGGATTTGAACATTTAAACTATGGACGTATTTATTAGATTATATAAGTATATATAGGTCACATACTGGACAAGCATGTCTTTTGCTTAACCATTTCATTCTTACGAACCTCGTGCTTGAGGAATTATGGACTGTTATGTTATATCTCAGGCCCAACTAGTGTCAAAGGACTCAACTTATTATCCCAACATCTCATAAGTGGGACAGAGAGTGCTAAAAATAGGAAGGGCGGTATTGATAACATGTCAGACACGGGGTAAGTCATCCACATCCTTTACTTTATAGGGAATGACTCACCGAACATGTTTCAAAAAATGAGAGGAATTTTTTTGTCAAAGCTGATAAACTAACCATATCTCTTATATGAAAAGGATGACTTATTTATTAATTTTACTACTTGGTCAAGGCTTCATAGCATATGGCCAAAATAATATGAAAAGAAAACAATCTCCCTTAGGGAAAGCCAATGCTATAAATACCTAATTGAACAATGGACTCTCTCTTTTTATATATATTTTAGAATTTTTTTTCTACAAATAAGATAGTTATTTCATAAATAGATTATTTTATCATTTTTTTAAGATAAGTTTTCTTTATTTAGGTCTCATTACATTATAATGAATTTATTACAATAAATATATTTATTATAATAAAAAGTAGACTACTATAATTTTATAATTAGTATTAAACAAAAACTATACTCACAAATGCAATAAAAAAGATATGACACAAAAGGATCTCATTCTATTTAATACAAAATAAATATATCATTATTGGCCCCATATCACATACATAAATAATAATAATAATAATAATAATAATAATAATTATTATTATTATTATTATTATTATTATTATTATTATTATTGAAACAAACACAACAAATTAATTTTAGTTTTGTTGATTACATTTAATGAGTAAGGACAACAATAAATGTAAGGATTGATTATTGATTTTGAATATCAATAGTAATAATGAAATACAACATTAAAAAAATTAAAATAAATTTGTTTTTATTGTTTTTATTGGAATACATAATGAGGGACTTTGCCTTTTCTAAGGCAAAATGATAATGATAAATGGGCATTGGAACGGGTGTATTTTGTAAGCATATTACTTTTAGCGTGAAACTAAATTTTGGGAAAACCAATGGAACATAATAATAAAAAAAAAATATGTAATAAGAATGTGGATTATATAAATTTAATGTGATGAGTAGTAATAAATTGAAATTTATATCAAATTAACTATATTATTGTGAAATTCAATTATATTAACCAACCATATTCTAATATGAAAGATAGACATCTAATAAAAATGCAATTATTTTTAAGAAAATCAACTTTTGTTCAAATCGTAAATAATATACTTTAATCGTTGAAGGTATGGAAGGTAGAGATAAATATATTCTAATTAAAAAAGACAATTGGAAGATATAAAAAATTGGAACATAATTGGATTGAAAATCGTTGAAGCATCTTGGAATTTAAAGATTTTAACGTAAAAGGGGTTTGTAGGTTTCCCAAGAAGAAATGAAGATTTTCGTATAATAGGTAATCATGGTACTATCTCTTAATGATTATTTGAAAATAAATATACTATCTTAAAATTTAAGAAATTTTATATTATAGGTTTGATTATATATTTTATAAGTAATTTATTAGTTGACATAGTATATTTTTATTTGTAATTGAATTCGGAAAAAAAATTAAATTTATGTAAATGAAATGAATATTATAAAGCAAATACAACTGGATTCAACGTATGAAAAAGAAATCCAAATATATGAGAAAAAATACAACCATGTTCTTGTTATTGTGAACCAACCATGTTCTAATATGAAAGATGGGCATCTGATAAAAATGCAATTATTTTTAAAAAAAACCAACTTTTGTTCAAATCGTAAATAATATACTTTGTAACAAAAAACTTCCTTGTAAATAACATAAAATAACCATCTAAATAAATGATTTCACTGTTAAAAGCCATTTTAATAGCCATTTTAATATTAAATTAAGAAAGAAATGGTGTAAAAATTTAGTTTGAAGATGCCTAGAAATTTTATCACCCTTTTTACATTGATTTTTTTATTTTGATTGTAAAAACAATTGTTTGATTTATTTACAAAATTATCACTATTTTTGTTCTTCATATTTTATTATAATTGATCATACTTATTCTTTAATATTCCCCTTCTAATTTAAATTAGTCAATATCTAAATGAATACTGGTTAACATTATCAAAATAATGAAATCGTCCAAAATTAATTGTTTTGTTTTTGGTTTTTTTTTGTTGCAATATCATAAACCTCTCAAACAATAACTTATCATCAAAGCATAACACAAAAATCTCTAAAAGAGACAAACCCAAATCAAAAGATTCAAAAAAATAAAGAAAGCTTTAATATTTAAAGCATAAAAGAAAGAGAAGATTGTTGTTCACTCATTGCTTGCAGGTTGTTGTCAAAGAGAGTGAGTGCATATGCTCTTGGCTTGATAAAGAAGAAGAACTGAAGAAGAGGATCTGAGCTGCCATAACTGCGAACCCCCGCACAACTACGGCCCCCACCGCAAAATCACCCTCCAAAGCAACCCCCTGCCAGACACTGACCGCCGCGGGTCTTCCAGCACTGCGCCGCTCATCGGAAACATCGTCGGTAGATGTCGTTCCACTCTTGGCTTCATATCCGGTAACATTTTCTTCTTACATCTGCATGGAATCTAGTTGTGTATTCTTTGAGTTCAATATATTTTTGTTTTATTTGATTCATTGGGTAAGAGATTGAAGAGAGAGATGACGGTAAGAGTGAAAGAGAGGATTTTGTTCAGATTCCTAAATTTCACACGTTATGAACGATGGGAAGGAAGATGAAAAGAAACCTTCTCTTTGATTGTTATTCACTCATTGCTTGCAGGTTGTTGTAGATTAAAAGAGAAAGATACAAAGATTTATTGAAGAGAATGAATTTATAGATGGAGTGAAGGAATTGGAAGGGACTCTATTTCAAATGCATAATTTTGATTTGCTTGGAACGACTAAAGGGCAGCGTGATAAATGATTTGCTGTATTCCAAGAAGATTTGCACAATTCCAATACAAAGGCTTCACGTTAGTATTAATGATGTAAAAGAAAATGGACAATTGAAAGGTTACCAAATGATTAAGGAATATATTTTATTAATTAAAATAATAAAGGAGATGCAATTAGCGTTATGTCCCCGATTATCACCCTCAAATTGGTGATTAGAGGGATAATGATAGAATTTCATATGTATTCTACTTTATTATATTAAAAGTAGATTGTATTTTATTATTTTGATTATTTTAGTTTAATTATTTAAAACTACTAATGGGAAAGATAATAATTAAAATTGAGAATAATTATTAATAGACAAATTATACACTTCAAAATAAAATAAGAAATAAATAATAGTGAAAACTACCTCAACACAAAATTGAATTTAATAGTAAGAAATTAATCAATTGTATAAAAAAATAGGATGAATGTTGGATATATTGACTCTGGTATTGGCTAGGAAAATATATTATTTAAAATTAAATCAAATCTACCTGAATGATAATATATTATTTAAAATTAAATCAAATTAATTTTTGAAGATATAAAAACGTGTTATCATCGATTCCTTGTTAATACCTTGATAATAAAAGGTGTAAATGAAGTTAATATATAGAATATTAGATTTGGAATAATAATTTATTGGAATAGGCCATTTATTGGAATAGACAAGTTTGATCGTTTTGAAAAGTTAAAAAACAGTAAACTAAATTCCAATCATAAATGTGACAGTATGGAGAGCCCAAAAATGCATTGGAAGTGGAATAGTTGAACATAATTTTTTTTACTAATAATTTTTTCACGTAAATAACAATGAGTGTATAATTGTATTTGGCCTCATTAAATGTGATATTTCAAACTTTTCAATTATCAATAGTTATATTCATCCCATTTGAATAATCAAATTTAATACAAATTTGAGAAAAAAGAATAAATGTGATATTTTCGAGGTTCCAACATTAAAAAAAGAATGATTAAATATTATTATTTTTAAGGAGATGAAGATAAATATGAATATCAATAATAATCACGCATACGCTTTTAGAATAGTGTAAATCATTATTGAGAAATCTCATTCTATTTGATACAAATAAAATCATTTATTCTCAGAGTAATTATAAAAAAATGATTATAAAGTATTTTAAAAATAAATAAACAAATAAATATTAAATAATTTAACTATAATATGGTTGAACATAAATATGCATTTAGATTGATTTATTTTTTATTTGTATTCACACATATAACTCAATTATCATTAAAAATATAATATTTCTTTAACTATAAATTAGCGATATTTATAACTCAATTATCATTTAAAATATAATATTTCTTTACCTATAATTTATTCATCTTTATAATTATACATTAATATTATAATCATTTATTTATTCTCATAAATTTGGATTTAGATTGAATTATTTTCTTATTTGTGTTCTTAAATATATTTTTAACAAATAGAAAAGCAACCGTTATTGGAAAGAGAACGGGAATAACAATTTATTATAATTAATAATTAATTCACATTTATAGGAAAAAGAATAAGTGATTAAAAAAAAGAAAATATAAGAATTGCTCATTAAGATTAACAAATTTATATTCTCATTCAAACTTTGAGAATTCACCAATCATAATTATTTCATTTTTTTTATAAAAAAAATATTTATATAATTTTTTAATGTTAATATTTTATTATAAAATGTTTAAGTATATACTTGTCATATGCTTGATATTTATAGAATGCAACAACATGCTTACAAAGTAAATCTTAATCATGTCTTTAAATAAATAATATTGCAGAGAAAAATAAATAATCATACTAACTAATACTAAACCTTTTTTTTTCATGTGAAAAGGTAAACATGTGCAATAAAAAAATAATTGAAAAAAAATTACTTTCATGTGAAGAGTAGTAGTGTATTCGCATTGTTCCACTTAAAAATTAAATACTTTTTAATTTTATTGAATGCATATACATCCCTTGAAATTTTGTAATTGTTATTTCATTCTTAATTTGAAGGGTTTCTCAGAAATCAAAGAGAAAAAACGTGGAAGAGGTTTTGCAGTATTCCAAAGAAGATTGCACAATTCCAAAAAAAGTTTTTGACGTGTAATAATGATAAAACTATAGTGTAATCATTAAAAGATTTCAATGGTTTAAATGAATTTGAAAAAAAGATTTCAATTGATTATTATATATTAATCTGATCATAGTTATTTTTGGTATATTTATAGAAATAATACCTATCAATTATAGCCATTGTTAAACAAAATAATGCATATCAATTATATACATTGATCCATTATAGCCATTGTTAAACAAAATAATGCATATCAATTATATACATTGAGATATTTTTAGAAAATAAATAATATATTAATTTGGTCATAAATTTCACGCTAGTGCCTGGGATACTTAATGATAAATCGTGTTAATGTATAATGTAAAAATTTGCAATATATTTGTGATGAAAACATAATTAAAATGATCAATTCTCAATAAAATAAAAGTAATGGAAAGACAATTAAAGCGACTTATTTATACACTTTGAAAAAGACTTATTTTTAGCCCTGAGAATATATATGGAATGAAATAATTGATTGGTGCAAAAATAAATTAACTAAATCTGCGTAATTAATGATAAAACAATAAATAAATATAAAAGGTACAAAATAATACTAAAACCTTCTAAAAAATAAAAAGTATTAATATTTTTTAGTACAATAAAAATAAAAGCAAAACTACTTTTCTGATAAATCCAACAAAAGGTGCTCATTTACAGGTGGAATTTACAAACATTCATGCATTTTGGATATCAATGGTCATACACAATTACACTTATAGGTAAACATTTGTTAAAGTCATAAATGATTAAAAAAAATGATGAACTGTATGATACATTTGCACCCATTTTAAACACCTTTACCATTAATGACAATCCATACATCAAGAATAGGAGCAGCAAGACGTTATGTCGCCATCGAATCATTGATATCCTTAATATAGTCGAATTTGCAAGACATTTTCCTTCAATTGAGTATACAACTTTACAATAAAAAATCATATAAAAAATGTTAAAAACTATTGCAGAAATTTAAAAATAACCCGTTTTAAAATTCTTAATTATTGATATTCATACTTGCAGAAATTTTGTAATCGGTGGTGTTTATTGAAAAAATAACAGTATAATTTAGCTATTGATTTAGACCTTATTTCACAAATCAAATGTTAAAAAAGTTAAGATTTAAGGGAAATTGGTGATGGAAATAAAAATAAATAGAAGGGTAAATTAAAACAATAAATAGAAGGGTAAAATAAATTCAAAAATATTAACGTGTGAAAATCATAATAGAAGGGTAAAATAAATTTGGAAATATTATCATGTGAAAATCATACTATTACCGGTGTATAACGTTTTCAGAAATCATGGATTGAAAATCGGTAGTGATGAGTGAAAGTTATCATTAGAAGAATCAATAACTAATTTCATAATGGTGAATGAATCTATTGACATAAGAAAATGTATCAAAATTCAACCTTTTTTATGATGAAAATATCTTCATCGATAAATTTAAGGGTAAAATAAATTAAAAAATATCAACATGCGCAAATCAAATATGGTTACTGACTTAAAATGTTTTCAGAAACCGCAGATTGAAAACAGGTAGTGATTAGCGAAAGTCATCATTAGAATAATCAAAATCTAATTTCAAAATGGTGAAGGAATATATTGACTAAAGAAAATGTGAAAAAATCTAAACTTTCTAACTGAGAATCCTAATCGATTATTTGTTGAGTTTGCTTCAGATCTGGTTTTGCAATGAATGTGTTTTCGAGTTTGCTTCAGATCTAGTTTTGCTACGATTGTTTGCTGAGTTTGCTTCAGATCCGGTTTTGAGTTTGCTATGATTGTGCAAGCATGCTGCAAATATTTAAGATGCAGAAGATCGATTGTATGCAGTTGCAATTAGTAAGAAAAACATGAAAAAAAATTGATGGAGGGACAGCACGACGAACAACAACATTAACATAATGAAGGAGCAAAAAAAGAATACATGAATAAAACGAAAATGAAAAAGGGATTTAGAACCCAACCTTTGATGCTGATTTCTGATGAAGACAGAGGAGAAAAAATGAAAATGGAGGAATTAGGGTTTGGGAGAGAATTGAGAGAAATAAGAAATAATAGAAGACAAACCAATGGCAATGATGCAGTGAGGAAGAGAGAAGATTGAAAGTTTTGAAAGCAAAAAAAAATGATTACAAAGAGGAGAAGCGTGGAGATGGTTTTGCTGTATTCCAAGAAAGATTGCACAATTCCAAATAAAGTTTTTCACGTTAATAATGATGGTAAAAGAAAAAAGGATAATGAAAGGTTACAAAATGATTAAAAAAAAAATTTATTAATTAAAATATTAAGGGAGATGCAATTACATCTATGTCCCCGTTTATCACCCTCAAAATGGTGATTAGAGGGATAATTATAGGATTTCATATGTATTCTACTTTATTATATTAAAAGTAGATTTCTTTACTTGGTTTGAATTGTACTGTTTAGTAGAAAAAGTTAAAAATCCATACGCTAATAAGATGTTTTTAGATGTTAACACTAGAACTACTACTCAGTGGAAAACAATTAAAAAAGAAACTATTAGCTCTATACACCCACCTTTAGAAGCTATTAAAATAACACCACCTAAAGAAAATGTTGAGATAGAAGCATCTCCTTTTAAAACCATTATACGTCCTGATGAAACTAGAAAATATATTAATAACGTTCATAGTCAACTTAACCTTACCAACCAAATTTTAAGTACTATGTCAAAACAATTAGAAAGAATTGAGGAGTCTATTCCTCATACTACTGAGATACCTTCCAACACACTTGATCCTACTAGACCCATATATCATTATGATATTCTCTCAAAAGAAAAACTACAAGGTATGCTGCTAGGACAAGAGTCTGATGAAAAAATTAATGAATTAATTAAAAGATTAAATGGTTTAAGTTTAGGATCCGTATCTACATTACACACCCTTTCTCACGAAGGAGAAAGTAGTAGTACATTAAATAAATTGGGGAATAGAGGCCCTAGGCCAAAAACTAGAAATTATTATCCTAGACCTTCATTTGCTGATTTGCAATTTGAAGAAAGAAGTAGCTTTGTAGGAGATAGCTACTCTGGCGAATCTATAGTTGAATGGAATATAGATGGTGCTTCAGAGCAACAAATTCTGGATACCATTCAACAAATGACCATGGCTGCTACAACTTTTAAAATTAGAAGAAATAGCGATAAGAAGACCAAAGACATGATAGTCATGGGCTTTACTGGTCAATTAAAAGGTTGGTGGGATAACATCATTGCCCCAGATGATAAGTTAAAAATTGATATGGTAGTTAAAGGAGAGAATAATGAAGAAAATTGTGTTACAACCCTCCTTTATGCAATTACTAAATTCTTTGTAGGAGAACCTTTAAAACTTCAACAAAGAGCCTCTGATCAATTAATGAACCTTTATTGCCCAACCATGTATGATTATCGTTGGTATAAAGACATGTTTCTTTCTAAACTTTGCCTTAGATCAGACGGAGCGGTGGATTATTGGAAAGAGAGATTTATTAGTGGCTTACCTAGATTATTCGCTGAAAAGGTTAAAACCAATATTAACCAAAATTGGAATGGGACTGTTCCTTACAATTCTTTGTCTATGGGAGAAATTTCCAATTATATAATAGAAACAGGTATACAAATATGTACTGATTATAAAATACAAAATAAAATTAAAAATGAAAAAATGAATAGTAAGCGCGAAATGGGAACATTTTTGTGAACAATATGGAGTTGCCCCTATAAGGGCTCCCAGTAACCCCAAAGGTAAAAAGCAAGTTAGTTATAAAAGTAAAAACTCTCATTATAATAAAAAACATTATAAAAAGATAATCAAGAATTTTATAACAAGCCGTACAAGAGAAATCATGGTAAGAAACCACAGAATAAAAGAATTTTTAAGAAATCTCATAACAAAGACAAAGATGTAAAATGTTTTAAATGTGGTCGGTTTGGTCATTACTCTAATAAATGTAATGTTAAAGAAAAAATCAATCAAATCTGTAATTTAGATATTTCTGATGAATTAAAAGAAAGTCTTATTAACACTTTAGAAAATATTATGTTAAACAATGGGGATTCTTCGTCTTCCGAAGAATCTTCTTATGAATCAGCTTATGATGATGTGAATCAATTAAACAATTCGAAAGAATCTGCCTCTAATTCTGATGAATGTTTTGGGTTAGATTTTTGTAGTTGTAACAATTGTTCAAAAAGAATTAATGTCCTTACAAATAGTCAAGCAAATACATTAATCACCATATTAGATAAAATGCAAGACTCTGGAAGTAAAGAAGCTTTCATGCGTCAGATAAAAGATATTATTAATAATAATGATGTTCATAAAAATGACATTCATAAAATAGAATTTAAAGATATTACGAAAATGTTTGAACCACCTAAAACAGTTACTATTAACGATTTAAATAACGAAATAAAAATATTAAATACTGAAATTAGATATCTAAAAGAACGTGGAGATAATTTAGAATTAAAATTTTTAGAGCTACAAGGAAATTTTACTATTAGTCAAGAACAAAAGAGTAGACCA
The DNA here is from genome assembly GCF_029867415.1 of Vicia villosa. Classification (NCBI taxonomy): domain Eukaryota; kingdom Viridiplantae; phylum Streptophyta; class Magnoliopsida; order Fabales; family Fabaceae; genus Vicia; species Vicia villosa. The sequence goes on from NC_081181.1 coordinate 12,651,136, forward strand.
ACTGAGAGGCCTTCAATATCAGATACTAATAATTCTGGGAATTACATAGATAATATTGCTAGGATTATATCCCATAAATGGTATACAAGAGTCCAATTAAATGTTCAAAATCAACTTATGAATTAATTGCGTTAATTGATTCTGGAGCAGATTTAAATTGTATTCAAGAAGGATTAATCCCAACTCAGTTTTATGAAAAAACAAAAGAATCATTGCGAGGAGCAAATGGTAGTAAATTACAAGTTTCTTATAAATTACCTAATGCTAAGATCTGCAAAGATCAAATATGTTATAAAACTTCGTTTTTATTAATAAAGAATATTCATGAAACTATTATACTTGGAACACCATTTCTAACCGTATTATATCCTATTACTGTTAGCGATACAGCAATAACTACAAATGCTCTAGGAAGAACCATTAAATTTGAATTTTTAAATCAGCCAAAAATTAGGGATCTTAATTCCATTAAAGAAAAAAGTATATCCCATGTAAATCAAATAGATATAAAAAGAAAACAAATTAATTTTATTAATAAAGAAATTCATTTTAAAAGAATAGATGAACAATTACAATCTAAGAAAATTCAAGAAAAAATCAAAGAATTACATGACAAATTTGTTAAAGACCTTTGTTCAGAACAACCTAACGCTTTTTGGAAAAGAAAAGTTCATGTTGTATCTTTACCTTATGAACCTGATTTTAAGGAAATTAATATACCAACTAAAGCTAGGCCGATTCAGATGAATAAACAACATCTGGATTATTGCAAAACTGAAATACAAGATTACTTAAAAAAGGGCCTAATTAGGCCAAGCAAGTCTTCTTGGAGTTGTTCTGCCTTTTATGTTGTCAATGCCTCTGAATTAGAGCGAGGAAGTCCTCGTTTGGTAATTAATTATAAACCTTTAAATACCGCATTACAATGGATTAGGTATCCTATTCCTAATAAGAAAGATTTAATTAATAGATTACATAATAAAAGTGTATTTTCTAAATTTGACCTTAAATCTAGATATTACCAAATTTAATTAAAAGAGGAAGATAAGTACAAAACCGCTTTTGTAGTACCTTTTGGACATTATGAATGGAATGTTATGCCTTTGGGATTAAAAAATGCACCTTCAGAATTCCAAAATATTATGAACAATATATTTAATGAATATTCTCACTTCATCATAGTTTATTTAGATGATATTTTAGTTTTCTCATATTCTATTAATCAACATATAGGCCATATGAATAAATTTTATGAAATAATTAAGACTAATGGTCTAGTTTTATCTGAAAAGAAATTAAAAATATTCCAATCAAAAATTAGATTTTTGGGTTTTGATATCGGCCAGAGAATGTACACTCCTATTAGTCGGTCTCTAGAATTTGTTAGTAAATTCCCAAATGAAATAAAAGATAAAAACCAGCTACAAAGGTTTCTAGGTTGTCGTAATTATGTCTCAGATTTTATTACCAACCTTAGGACTATTTGTGCACCATTATTCAAACGTCTCAAGAAAAATCCTCCTCCTTGGGATGACTCTATGTCTCAAAGTATTATTCATTTAAAGAGAATAGTCAAAAAAATTACCATGTCTAGGAATCCCATGTCCTAGTGCCAAATTAATAGTTGAAACAGATGCCTCTGACCTTGGGTTTGGAGGAATTTTAAAATAAATACTTCCGGGTTCAGACAAGGAACAAGTTGTTAGATATTATTCTGGGACGTGGTCTTGTGCCCAATCAAATTACAGTACTATTAAAAAAGAAATTTTAGCAATTGTTTTATGCATTATGAAATTTCAAGATGATTTACTTTCTAAATCGTTTTTATTAAAAACTGATTGTAAATCTGCAAAAAATGTCTTACAAAAGGATGTAAAAAATTTAGTTTATAAACATATATTTGCCAGATGACAATCTTTACTTGCATGTTTTGATTTTGAAATCAGGCATATTGAAGGAATTAAAAATGCTTTGCCTGATTTTTTGACAAGAGAATTTCTGCAGGGTAACCATGAACAACAAAAAGACGAATACTAAAGCGTCTTATGGCCCCTAATTACCCTCAAATGATAAGCAGATTATTTTAGGTTCACCCACCTACTTATCAAAGATTAGCCCTCCTAGTTCCTCCTCAAAGGGGTCTGGAGTAAAAACTGAACTGGTTTCTCCTTTACAGTTCACCCAGAAAATTACGGCTTCCCCTTCTCCTCAGAAGGCTTCGCCATCAAAGTTAGCATATTACACTCCTCCTCCTACGGAGAGGACAACTTTTATTACAAAAAAATTTTCATTGCCTATTATTCCTCTGGAACAACATTACTGCCCTCAGGGCTCTTCTTTAACACAGGTTATTACAAAAATATTTCCTCAAGGATTCTTCTTTTTTCCAAAAGATACATTAAAAACAAGAGAATTTTATGAGTTTATTCTAGTAGACTCAGACTCCATTACTCTCACTCATGAATATGATAACTCAGTTATTAAATTTTCAAAGTTTAAAATTAATAAGGTCTTATCACCCGCTGATTGGAATCTTCCTCCAACAGCTGTTAAATCATTTTCAAGACAATACACTCCTCAACATTACAGCTATCTTGATTACATGGATGCTTGGTCCCATTTTCTCTGTGTTAAACCTTTTGAACATACCTGGTTCATCTGGTTTAATAAGAATATTTTATTATCTTTTCCTAACTGGTTCATACAGTGGTTCAATGTGTATGGACTCAATGAAGATATATTTCCAGATTATGCCGCTAAAGCTTATAGGGAATTTACTTCCACTGTTACGTGCCCTAAACACAAATCTTTACTGGCTTTTTGCGTCGTTTTTGGCATTAACTGGATTACTTCTTGGACATTCTCCTCTGAACAAATATGGGCAGAGTGTCCCGCCCAACAATTAGTCAAAAATATATCTATTAAATGGTGGGTTAGGTTTAATCCTGAATTACTATCACCTAAAACCTTACAAAACTGGTTTAAAGATCATCCAAGGTTATGTAAAACTTCATCTGCTTCTGAAGATACTTCTTTTTTAGCAGACAAATTCAAGGTATTGGCCACATTATCTTCTACTGCAGATCCAAGGGAATTCGTAGAGAAATTAAAGGATGATATGTCCGCCTTTTCTGAAAGTGATAGTGCTTCCAGCACATCTGATCTGGCCCCGGAAAATGAAGACGACTGTTATGGAATTCCAGATCTCTAAGGAGAATCTATTATGTTGCAAGACACTTTTACCAAGATAAAATTACTATTATTCAAATTAAGAGTTGTCTTTGTCCAACTTTAAAGTCATTTTGGCTCTTATGCCTAAAAAGGGATGAAGATAAGGACGGAATAAAGTTGTTATGGGCTTTATGCCAAAAAAAGATAAAGATAAGAAGAAATAAAGCTTCTTTGGAATTATCTGAAAAGAGATGACATTATTATTACTTTACATCTCAAAGGAATCCAGTATATTATTTATTTTGGTGTTATTTGGTGTATTATGAAGCCATGTTGGCATCTTATTTTACTTTTTGTTTTTGGCCATTTAAGTTTGTCGGCCACTTTGTATGTTTATTTCCTTTTGAAATCCAGTTGTAATAAGTTGGAAGTTCGGACTTCTTAGTTTACGCCTATATATAGGAGGTTTGTGAGTCTGTTTAGGGCATTCGAAATTTGGAGAACATACTTGTCTACAATTGTAGTTTCCCTGAGCAAGAACTCTTGTAAGTTTTTAAATAAAAATGTCTTTGAGCATATTTGTCTACATTAATTATAATTATGCATTTAATTATTTCAACTATGATATTTTAAACATATAGGGAACGACTCAAGTGAGAACACTTGGTTATTATGGAAAATGAGAACAATGAATCACACACACACACACACACACACACACACACACACACACACACACACACACACACACACACACACACACACACACACACACACACACACACACACACAGACATATATATAATTAAAAGAATCTCTCATCTTTCCTTCCCTCCCCTTCCCATCCTTTAGGGTCTATTTGGTTCAAATGAGAAGGAGGGGAGGGGAGGAGATTTAGGGTTTGTTTGGTTGAAATGAGGGGGGGAAGGGGAGCGATTTTAATGGAGGAAAAGGAAGGGGAGGGGATGAGAGGGATTTTTTGTAATTATATATATATATATATATATATATATATATATATATATATATATATATATATATATATATATATATATATATATTTGGTTCAAACGAGGGGAGAGGAGGGGAAGGGAGGAATTTCTTTTAAAAATATGTTTGGTTCACGAGGAGAGGGGAGGGATTTTAATAATAATTTATAATTTTATCCTTGTAATTTTATATAAGTAAGATGATATTCAAAGATAAAAATTTCATAAATATTTTTTTGGAAATAATATTTTTATTATTGAGTGATTAAAAAGTCATAACGCACCATATAACATTAAAAAAATAAGTACACTTGATTCGTATTATTACTCTCGACACAAAATAAATTATGCGTTGATAACAACTTTTTAATACATAAAATAAATTATAGTAAAAAATAAAAAATTACAGTAATTATAATTTTTATTAAATAAAAAAATAAAAAATAATTTGAAGGTGAAGCACTAACACAAAAGAAAATAATAATTTTACAATAATAAAATAAAACTGAGGATATTTTAGTAAATATATTAATATAAAATTCAGACTCTCCCCCTCCTCTCCGAATCCCCCGATTCGGGGGAACGCAAAAAGTGTCATTTGGAAGAATTTTGCTCCCCTGCCCTCCTCTCATCTCCCCTCCTAAAAATTGAACCAAACACATTTCATTATAAATATTTCTTCCCCTCCCCTCCCTTGCTCTACCTCGAAGGAGGGAAGGGGATGGGAGGGGAGATGAAGGATTTTTTTTTAATCAGATAAGTGTTTGGTTCAAAATAAGAGAGGGGAGGGGAAGTGAGAGGTTTTAATTAAAAATATGATTGGTTCAGGAGGGTAGGAGAGGAGTTTTATTAATAATTTACATTTTTACCCTTATGATCTTATATAAGTGATATAATATTTAAATATAAAAAATTTATAAATATTTTTTGGTAATAATTTTTTTAATATTGAGGGACTAAAACGTTATAATTTACCCTACGTTAATAAATTGAGTACACTTGATTCAGATTATAAGTCTCCGACACAAATAAAACTATATGCTAATAACAATTTTTAAATAGTGATGAATCATCTAATAAAACAAATACATAAAATAAATTATTATTAAAATTAATAATTTAATTTTTTTTAATAAAATGAATAAACAAAAAATAAAATAAAGTGAATGATTTAAAATTTGATATAAAAGAAAATATAATAGGATAAATAACAAAATTAGGAAATAAAATGAACATAAATAAACATTAAAAAATTACAAAAATAATGAAATAATTATGATTTGTATTAAGTGAAAAATTAAAAAAAATAAATTATTAGTTTTAAAAATAACTTATTTTATGTATTTGTTTTGTTAGATGATTCATCACTATTTAAAAATTATTATTAGCATATAGGGTCTGTTTGGTAAAAATAGCAGTTGACTGATAAGCTAGCTGATAGCTTATAGCTTATGACTGATGGCTGATGACTGATGACTTATAGTTTATAGCGGATGATTGAGACTGATAGCTTATAAGCTCATTGAAGTGTTTGGTAAAATTAGCGGTTCAATTAACTTATAAATGTAAAATGACATAAAAGATATTTAATATATAATTATTTTATTTTAAATTAAAATAAATTATAAGGGTTAAAAATGGATTTTAATTGAAATAATAAGGATAAAAAAGGAAGAAAAAGTAATAAGCTATAAGACATAAACTAAAACGCTATTTGAAATAGCGTCTGGAAAATAAGCTATAAGCTAATAAAATAAGCTATAAGCTCGTGATGAAAAGACCGTTACCAAACAGGTCTAAATTATCATATGAGCTTATAAGACATAAGACATAAACTATAAGCTCGAAAAATTGTCTTCCCAAACAGAGCCATAGTTTCATTTGTGTTGGAGAGTTATAATCTGAATCAAGTGTACTCAATTTATTAATGTTATAGTAAATTATAACGTTTTGGTCCCTCAATATTAAAAAATTTATTACAAAAAAAATATTTATTAAGAATATTATATCACTTATATAAAATCATAAAAATAAAAATGTAATTTATTAATGGGTCATGCTAACGAGTGCCCCAGGAAATATAGAAAATATTCATTAAATGAATCAATAATTTAAACTTCCAATGCATTGAATACAAGTATCTACTATCTACTATCTACTATCTATCATTTACTAATGAATTGGCCAAACATCCCAAAATACCCTTTCTTCAAAAATAATTTGCACTGCAATTTAGACAATTTACTCTACTATCTATCATTTACTAATGAATTGGCCAAACATCCCAAAATACCCTTTCTTCAAAAATAATTTGCACTGCAATTTAGACAATATGGTAATTAACAAAATCACTCTACAACTTTTCTACTTATCCAATCAGTATTCGACACTTGGCAGCTCAAACTCTTCTTTAATTCAAAATTACACTTCTCTTTCTCTTTTCCAAGCCCAAACCCTGCGTTTTCTCTTTCTCTCTCTTGGACGAACCTTTCCTTTCTCTTACCTGTGTCAAAACCTCTCATTTCACAATCTCTCATTCAACCGACCCTTTTCCTCATCTCTCTCATCTTTTTGTTTTCTAACCAAACGTTACCATTAGGTTATCGATGGCTTTTTCCTTCTACAAACCGGAACCACCGTGTTATAGGTAAACCTTTCTTTTAATGATGTTCTTAATGCGTTTTTATTTGTATTCAATAAGCTGCTTTCACTGTTAAGCTTTTATGATAAGTTATCTTTTGGCGAAAAGGCTGAGCAAGATGCAAGATCGATGCATTTAGAGTAACTCGGTTATTTATTTATTTATTTATTGTTTGCAATTTGAATGAGTTTGTTTTTGTTTGTGGTTGATGTCATTTTCTTATCATGAATCGTGGTTGATTTATCACTGTGTTTATTGTGTGGCCACGTTGGTATTGGGTTTTTTATGTGGGTGTGGAACTGCTGTCAAGGAGAAGAAAATTTGTTTTCAATCTTGCTTACAAAGTGTTCGATGAAATGCCTTCGTCGATTTCTTATTTTTTCTCTTCTGTTTGGATTTGATCGTGTCTTTACTGTGTTATTTTTTATTGAAGAGAACTGGCGGCATAGTCTATTTACAAAGAGAGATGCATTCTGGTAAATGATAAATTTTCATAATTCTTGACACAATTGAGCAAGTGGATGGGATAAACATTGTTGCGGCTGACCATGGGAGTGCAGAAGACCATATTTTGTTAAGGAGCGGGATGGAATTGATAAGCTAATACTCAAAGAATTGAATTGGTACATGTAATTGCCTATTATTAATGCATATGATATAAAGAACCATTTATATATTTAATGAGTCACATGCTGCTATTTTCCTTACTTTTGTTTGATTTTTTTCTCAGATTTATGCCTACAAGATAAAGATTGGAGATGAGTACGCAAAATGGTCGTCGACGGCAAGAGACCGAGATCCATCGATACTGAGAGAGTAGGGAAACACTGCACCTGATAAGTTTTATAGATTCTATATTATTTTCAAAAGATGCTATTCAAGCACATGAATAAACACATGAACCATCTTTTTTATTCTATCTATTTTTAAGTTTTCAAAATTTTAGAAAGTTTTAGATTGGTTTGATTTATATGCAAAATTTACTAAAATAAAAAAGTTCACTAAATAATTTGGATGAAATAAATTTGAATTAGATAAATGAAATATTAAAATATAAACTTTAAAACTCTTAATGAGTAATTATTTTTATGGGTCATGCTAACGAGTGCCCCAGGGGCACTGGTTAAGCATTCCAAATTAAGAAAATATTTTAGATTCAATGCATTGAATACACTTAATTTTCTTTAAAAAAAGTTAATCATTTATATTTTCAGTTCATTTAATACATATATTTTAGATAAAAACATATCTTTTTACTTTATTAAATAATGTTTAACTTACCTTTTTAATCTCTTAACCAGTGCCCCTGGGGCACTCGTTAGCATTACCCTATTTTTATTTATAATAATGATGAAAATTTAGAGCTTTTTCTATTTATAATGGTAATCAAATGAATCTGAAAAGTTGAATCTGTCAATTCTGTTAAGTTTTATAATGGTTTTATATTGTTTTTTTATTGATTTCAGTATATTGTTTTTTTACTGCTAAATTTAGTATTTTCTTTTTAATTGGCCAATGTCTTATAATATTTGAAAATGAGTTGACAATGTCAATGGTTTGTGAAACTTTGAGTTAGTTGCAGAGATAAAAGATTAATAAATGCTTTGGTTTATCTCATTATGCTGATCTTTTTATGATCACTAAGGTTGAGAAAACATACATTTTTCACAAATAATTGCTCATTGATTGCTCATTTGAATTTGTAGGACTATCCAGTAATTGCATATTAATTACACACTGATTCTTCATTTGAAGAACTAGATATCTGTTTAATTTCGAAAGTGGATCATCCCCAGTTTGTTTCACAATTTCGTCCAATATCATTGTGTAACACTAACTACAAGATAGTGAGCAAGATTATCGTTGGAAGACTGAAAAGCTGCATGGACAAGCTTATCTCTCCTTTCCAAACGGGGTTCGTGCCGGGTCGTTCTATCCATGAGAATATTATTATAACCAAAGAAGTTATGAATATCCTGCACAAGAGAAAAGGAAAGAAAGGAGATATCAAAGTACAAGGAGTTTGATCCATTGGATTGTTTACTATTGCTAATAGTATTTGTATACTCTTCGTTCTTTGACTAAATGCTCCCGATCTCTCTCTAATCACTTTTAAATTCAACCTTGCTTTTATTGATTTTTTTACTGTATTAGTTTAGTTTTGGTAATTAATAGTGTTTACATAAGAAATCTTAAGTACTAAATGGTTACTTCAATTCAAAATATTCAATTTTTTAGAAATATTTTATCATTAATGCCATTCCCATATTAGAACTTGCATTTTATTTTTTACTCCTTATTACACTCTGTTAATATAAAAGTTTTAATGAAAAATATATTATTTTTTGAAATATATTTTGTAATGTAATATAATTTTATGAAAAGTTTTAACTATTCTATAGTATTTGGGGAGGTGTGTAATAAGGATTTTGTAATGTAATGAAATTTACTAAAAAAAAAATTTGATAAATAATTTTGTATCTCTATCATTTGTCCTTTTCAATTTCAGTGGACAGATTCAATAAATGTAGATATTTTTCCATATTTTGATCAATTGCAAAATTTAAACATTAATTAAGACCATTATTATAAATCAGAGATACCGATTAATTGTTATTATTATAATTTATTTATGCATTTAAAATAATAATTAGAAATTCTGAATTCTAAAGAAAAAGATATATATCAATATATATCTTTTCCTACAAATTAGGCCTGATAAAATAATAATTTATTTGCAATTAAGAAAATAGAGACAAGAAGAGAAAAATTACAATCAAAATAAAGTAGAGAAATATAGAGAAAAAATTGTGTTTATTTAACTTACTAATATTTTGTTAAAATCATAATATAAATACCGGGCTTAATTTTGCTGCAATTTTATTATATTAATTTATAATTTATTATTTTTATCATGTATCAAATCATTCTTATTATTAATTTATTATTACCAGAAGTATTAAATTATCAATTTTTTAAAATTCGTAAAAAAATAAAATATTTTTTATTCAATTTAACAATATCATTCAGTGTTACGGGAATCAACTCAATTCAGACAAAAAATTTTACTACATATTTTTAACCCGTGCGGACGCACGAGTATTATTACTAAAATTCACTATTTTTACGGGTCACTATTACCATAGTTCATTTTTTTTATTTTAATTAATAAAATATTTTTTACATATTTATAGTTATTAATATTTATAGTTATTAGACATATTGGATTTATCATGTCGGTGATTTGCTACAAATTTATTTTTAAATATTTTTAATTATTAGTAATTTTATAATAATTATATATCAGCAATAACCAAGTCTTATCAAATGATCTAAGATATTACATAAAGCCACATCTTTTTGGAATGTTCACATGTGACTATACCTTTAATAATTTTTCTCAATTTTATTTACTCTTTAATCTATAGTGACTCATATCCCTTTCTTTTAATGGATAAAATTATAATTCAATCAATGACCCTATTCTGCTATTGTGTTCTTGACCTATTTTAAAACCTTTTTGTACATCATTATTTTAACTTAAAACTTCATTTTTATACTACTAATTCTTATTATTAAATTTTTTTTTAGATTGTTAATTTTTTTCATTTTATATATGCAATTTTATATATGCAATTTGGTTAAACTTCTTTACTTCACATTTTTTATATCATTTAAAAAATACTACACCATAAATAATGCATCCGGGCGACAGCACGGGTCTCTGACTAGTTTTCAATAAAAACATACCTTTTATTTCTTAGAAAAATCAATTATTTTAATTTTCAGTTCATTTAATACAAGTATTTAATAAACAAAATATATTATTTTAAACTCTTAACTAGTGCCCTTGGGGCACTCGTTAGCATTGCCCTTTATTAATAAAACCATTATCCTTCTCTCCTAAACGGTTTAGGCTAAACCAAACATATTTTTAATTAAAACTCTTCTCTTCCACTCCCCTCTCTTATTTTCAACCAAATACTTATCTCATTAAAAAAAATCCCTTTCCTCCCTCCTCTCCTCTTCCCTCTTTTAAAATTCCTCTCCTATTTGAACCAAACTCACCCTTACACAAAAGTTTCGTTCCTCCATAGTTTTCATTATTTCATTTTCGTGGAAGCACTGCACAACGTTGTAAGGAATCGAAGAAACTAACGTTATTGTTGTCGAAATTCTAAGGTTTTCTGTCTCATGGCATTTAAAATCAACAAGTTCAAACTCACTCACTCTTTCTTCTCCTCCAAACTCTGTTATTCTTCTTCTGCTGCTGAAACTGCAGATTCCATTGTCACCATCTTCACCACCAAAGGACCCTCCGCTCCTGAACTCACCAACTTCTCACCTTCACTAACCCCTCACCTTGTCGAATCCGTCCTCACGCGCCTCCGTAGCTGGCGCGTCGCCCATAACTTCTTCCATTGGGCTTCCAACCAACACCCTTATCACCACACTTCCTTCACCTTCAACGCCATCGCTTCTATCCTCTCCCGTTCCCAGAAAACCCAACCTCTCGTCGACCTCGCCAAACACCTCCCAAATTCCTCATGCTCGTTCACTCCCGGTGCTTTCTCTTTCTTCCTTCGCTGCCTCGGTAATCTTCGCTTGGCTCAAGAAGCCCACCACCTGTTTGATGAAATGTCGCTTAAGGGTCTTTGTGTTCCGGATCGTCTTTGCTACAATGCTTTGTTGGAGGTTATTTCGAAATGTGGGTCGCTTCATTTGATGGAGATGAGGTTGAATGAAATGAAGGATTTTGGTTGGGAGTTTGATAAGTACACACTCATGCCTATTCTTGTTACTTATTGTAATGCTGGTAGAGTTGATCAGGCTTTGAGTGTTTATAAGGAAATGGAGGAGAAAGGTTGGGCTGATGACCGCGTTTGTTCTATGATGGCGGTGTATTTTTCTAAATTGGGCAAGGTTGATAAGGCTTTTGAGATGGTGGAGAGAATGGGTGAACATGGAATGAAACTCACTGAGAAGACTATTTGTGTTTTGATTCATGGGTTTGTCAAGGAGTCTCGCGTTGAGAAGGCACTCCAGATGTTTGAAAAAATGCAACGGGAGAATGGTTTCAATCCTGATGTTTCCTTGTACAATGTTCTCATTGGAGGACTCTGCAAGATTGATGACAGTGACGGGGCTTTGAGTTTGCTTTCCGAGATGAAGGAATCTGGGGTGAAGCCGGATATTGGAATCTATACTAAATTGATATCATCTTTTTCGGATGATATAGGTATGCTTTCCAAGCTACTAAAAGAAATTCTGGAAGGGGAGGAAGATGAAAAAACTCTTGTTTTGATTTATAATGCCCTTTTAACTTGCTATGTGAATGATGGGTCGATGGATGAAGCTTATCGACTTATTCAAATGATGATTCATAGCAAATCTAGTACTGAGGATGATGATGCGTCCCGGATGTATGCTTTCTCCAAGGTCACCGAGAGGTTGGTTTCCCCCAATACCACTTCCTTTAGCATTGTGATCGATGGCTCACTGAAAAATGATCAGCTGGACCTTGCCCTTAGTCTCTTTAATGATATGCGGAAAATTGCAGGTAAACCGACTATTTCTATTTACAACAATCTGATTGATAGTCTCTGCAATTCCAATAGATTGGAGGAGAGCTATGAGCTCTTGAGAGAGATGAGGGAATTAGGGGTTGAACCAACTCATTTCACTTACAACTCCATTTATGGATGCATGTGTAAAAGAAAGGATGTCTCGGGAGCGTGCGATATGTTGAAGGAGATGGGTGCGCGTGGGCATGGACCATGGATAAAACATACCACCCTTCTTGTGAAAGAGCTATGTAATCACGGGAGGGTGATGGAAGCATGTGAGTTTCTTGATAACATGGTTCAGCAAGGCTTCCTTCCTGATATAGTTTCGTATTCTGCCGCAATTGCTGGCTTGGTCAACATTCAAGAAGTGGATGGTGCAATGAAAATATTCAGGGATTTGTGTTCTCGCGGCCACTGTCCGGATGTGGTTTGTTTTAACGTGTTGATAAGAGGGCTATGCAAAGCCGATAGATTAGCCGAGGCTGGAATTTTGTTCGATGAGCTTGTTGAGAGGGGTCTTTCTCCCTCAGTTGTTACCTACAATATGTTTATTGATTTGTGGTGCAAAAACGGTTCTGTTGATAAAGCTATGGCACTTCTATTCAGAATGTGTGAAGATGATAAGGAGCCTAATGTTATTACATACACAACTTTGGTGGACGGATTATGCAAAGCAGAAAGGCCTGATGACGCTCTCTTGCTCTGGAAGGAGATGGAAAAAAAAGGCTGCCCTCCAAATCGAATCTCTTTCATGGCACTTATTTATGGTCTTTGCAGATGCTGTAGGCCAACTGAAGCCCTTTGTTATTTGCGCGAGATGGAACAAAAAGAAATGAAACCGGACTCCTTCATTTATATTGCATTGCTAAGTGCGTATTTATCTGATCTGAATTTGACATCTGCGTTTGAGATTTTCAAAGAGATGGTTGACTTAGAACTTTTTCCGAACCCCCTTGATAAAAACTACCCCATTGCAGTAGATGCAATTCGAAAGTTTTGTAAGGATCACAGAACATCCTCAGCCATCCAAGTTCTAATAGAAGAGGGGAAGATTCCAACACACAGTGAACTGTTGGAAGTAAAAGATTGATCAAAGGAAGTCAACCATTTTTTGCTATTGCCAGGTTTGGCACAGAAACATATGTACAGAAAAACGCATCTGTCACACTCCGCTGATATTTTGGCTACAAAGAGAATGTGAGCTCTGGAATTAATCTAAGTTTTATGTTGGTTGTCAAGTTGGTGATTAGAAATAGTCAAAGGGGGGATAAGTGCTATGGATTGGCTTCAGCATATTAAAAAGGATCAGAAGAGAAGAGTGTGCTTTTCTTTATGCTCAGAAGAGTATGGCATATCTAAGAATAGTTGTATTACTTACTTTTCTTATATTATGGTGCCGTTTTTGTTCAAGGGATAAAAATAAATACAAATTATAGTTGAGATAGAAGAACACTTACAATAGTTGTGACATATATTTTCGTAGAAAAATGTATTTGGAAGTAAACAATTTTCATGTGTCATGTATGCCTTTTTTTCTTTGGGTTACGTATGTATATGCTGAAACTGGAACTTCCACTCGTTGACTTCTGCTTACTACCATTATAGTATGTTGAAATTTGGACGGAGTGGTGTGCCTATTCCCAAGTAATATCATTACTCGCCTGCTTGTGATAGCTTTAACTTGTGTTAAGTTAAACCTAAAGATAAGTTTTTTTATTGTTAAAATAATAAGATAGGGAGTTAGTTAAACTGACACGTGAAATGTTTAACTACAAAGGAAAAACAATCCGAAACAAAAACTTAAAAACAAATTAAGCAAAGACCATAAAACTAAAAAAAAAAAAAAAACACTCCTATGGAAGTGTCAAACTATAGAGTTACTGGTAACGAGAATTAGGCTAGACGTCGGACTGCCAATACCATAATCAACTGAACAGAAATCTTGAAACGTAGTCTCGGAAGCAGATGTGAACACTTGTGAACACTTGAGCCGCTATTGCTTAAGACACATGATAAGATTCTGAAGTCAGAAAGAAGATGAGTTCGCCACTGAAGAAGTGATGAGGCTCCATATCTAGCTTTGAGAATTCACACCCAAGAAGTGATGTCGGACTGCCAATACCATAATCAACTGAACAGAAATCTTGAAACGTAGTCTCGGAAGCAGATGTGAACACTTGTGAACACTTGAGCCGCTATTGCTTAAGACACATGATAAGATTCTGAAGTCAGAAAGAAGATGAGTTCGCCACTGAAGAAGTGATGAGGCTCCATATCTAGCTTTGAGAATTCACACCCAAGAAGTGATGAGGCTCCATATCTAGCTTTGATAATTCACACCCAAGACTACATACACCCGAGATCACCCTCCATCTCCACTAGGCCAAAAGAGACAAATTGACCATCAAAAGGTCTCTAACACCTAAACCCCCATTATTCTCAAGTTTACAAACACCACACCACCTAACCCATCAGATCGTTGAATCTTCCTTCACACCATCCTACAGAAACGTCCTTTGAAACCTAACTAATTTTTCCCACACTTTCACTAGTATTCTAAAAAAAGACAAAAAATAAAAATAACATTTAGAACAGAATGAAAGAGGATCATTATCCCCCAGGCTAACATATCTATGATTCCAAGAATTGAGCTTCTTCCTCAACCTTTAAACCTAGGGTTGGCTCCCATATGCATCCGAGGTACCTAAACGAGAGGGACTCAATTTAATAGTGAGAAAAATCCCCGGTTGACTCTAGATAAGTAAGATCCACATTAATCTCAATCAAACTACTTTTAGAAAAATTAACCTTAGACTTGAAGCAAGTTCAAAACTCCTCAGAATTGCTTTTATGGTCCATAAATTGTCAACTAAAGAATTTTATAAGATTATAGTATCATCGGCATACTAAAGGCGATAAACCTTCAAATTGGAGGGACTGACTCTAAAACTTGCAAAGAAACTCAACTCAATGGCCCTTATAATCAACCCAATAAGACCCTCAGCCACTAACAGAGGAAAAATGCTAAAGGATCTTCTTGTTTCAAACTGCTTTAAGTCTTAATCTATTGAGTTAGACAATCATTAACTAATACAACTAGATTACCATAAAAGACGCACACTCTCATCCAGAACTTCCACTTATTTTTAAAGTCAAATCTAATAAACATATAATCCAAAAAATTCCAAATAACTGGATCATAGACTTTCTCAAAATCGACTTAGAAAATAAGACATGCCTTTCTAAAATGCTTAGTCAAATCTAACACTCTCACTCACAAAACTTATATAAAGTTTGGTTGCACTCCCTCTAAACTCTTATCTCATTAATTTTTATCAATTATTTTTTTTGCTTTAGATATTTTTTTTCATCTCATTCATTCTTCTATCTTATTTTTAACCTCCATAAATGTTTTCTAAAACTAAAAAAAATAATTTAACCACGAATTTTAAATATCATAATTTACCATCTTTTTTATATTTAAAATCACTTAATTAATATTTTGTAAATAATACACCCGACGCTCCGCCGAAATCGAAAAAACCGAGCAAATCAAAAGTATACAAGAAAAATCATCTTATCTAGTTTTCCATTTATTGTGGAAGTATTTTGGTGGAGACAATCACTCGTATTGTGACAAAAAAATGTAAAATTATTTATTTATAATAATGACAAAAATAACTTTAAATAATTAATATCGTACCAAACTACAATGATTGGTAGGAGAAGCTAAATAAATAACAAATAAAAAATTAGTGTCAAAATTTTTTTTTTTTTTTATATACTTATCTATATAGGAAAACATAAATTTTGTCCCTATCCACCCACTGCCAACTTAACTTCCTCTTGATTCTTCAATTTCAAAACTCTCAAAAACGCTCTCTTCCGCTAAACAAAACTGGTCTCTCTCTCAATCTGATCTGCCCCACCACGCAACGCAGGTTACGCAGCTATCTTGAAAGTCAAGTAAGCATATCTCACTCGGAAAAGCCAACTTAACCAATCTAATCTTCATCACCACAACACAACACAACACTTTCTCATTAATAAATTAAAATTAAAAAGCAAAACCCACTTCAACACGCACTTCAAAAAACCTTCCAATAATCTTCACCCGTTACTATTATTCACATTCACAATTATAAATAAATTCAAAACCCTTAACCTTCACTTCACCACCAACCGCCATGCCACTCCACCATATTCCCTCGCCGTTCGGAGATCCGCCGCCGAATCTACCTTCATCGGACCTCCGTGAAACCGCCTACGAGATCCTCTTAGCGGCCTGCCGGAGCTCAGGTCCGAAGCCGTTGACATTCATTTCGCAGTCAGAGAAGGGAGTTAGGGATCCGGCTGATCCGGCTCCCGCGCCTTCGCTGCACCGCTCGCGGACTTCGATTGCGGCTAGTAAGGTGAAGAAGGCGTTGGGACTCAAAACGTCGTCGTTGAAGAGTAAGCGTCCGGTGACGACTGGGGAAGTTGTGAGACTGCAGATGAGAATCTCTGAACAGAGTGATAGTAGGATTCGAAGAGCGCTTCTCAGAATTGCTGCTGCACAGGTTTCGATTCTGTTCTTTCCTTTTCTTTTTCGTTTCATTTAGAAGCTTATTCAATTTCTGTTTGAATATCATTAAGTACTACTATAGTAAGTGAAGAATCATAAGTTGATTTTAATTGAAAAGCACTTATAAATGAACCAGAAGCTTTTGCTTTGTTGTGACTTGTGACTTATTTTCAAAATTTAAGTAGATATGAATGTGATTCAATTCATACATGAATATTGAATACAGTGAGTATTGAATTGAATCCGAGTAATCAGAAGTTCTATTGATTTTTAGTTAAGTACTTGAAACTTCTTGAGGTTTTTCAAATGATATTTCACACTATTCTAGAGCTGATATTGGACTTCCACTAGTTGACTTCTGCTTTTTTTCTTTGGACTGAAGCTCGTTGACTTCGGTTGACTACTACCGTGATATGTTGAAATTTGGATGGACCTTCTCATTAGTATTCCTACGGTGTGCCTCAGCTCATCGATTACATGTTATTAATGTTTAGAATAGATAGTCTGTATTTCACTTTCTTTTATTGTTTGTTTGTTGATTAGTAAGTTGGATAAATTTCTTATCGCTGGAAAAGGTTACACTTCATTCTGTTCCTTTATGATTGGGATTAAAAAAATTGGACCAAAATCTAAAATTTCAACTGGTTCATTTGTCTCCTTACATATGATTAATCACTAATGATAGCTTACTAGGTCTTTGTTCATGAAATTGAAATAGCTTGGAAGACGCATGGAGTTGGTTGTTCTTCCGTTAGAGCTTATACAACTGTTCAAGAATTCAGATTTTGCCAATCAACAAGAATATGAAGCTTGGTTGAGAAGAAATTTGAAGGTTCTTGAAGCTGGGCTTCTCTTGCATCCTCACCTTCCATTAGATAAGGCAGACACCTCTGCACAGAAACTACGGCGCATAATTGGTGGAGCCATTGAGAAACCTATAAATTTTACAAGTAGTGGTGAATCAATGCAAACCCTTCGAAGTGTTGTTATGTCTCTTTCTTGTAGATCATTTGATGGGTCTGTTCCCGAGATATGTCATTGGGCGGACGGGTTTCCAATGAACCTTTGGATCTACCAAACTCTTTTAGAAGCTTGTTTTGATGGTCACATTGAAACCTGTGTGATAGACGAGGTTGATGAGGTCTTAGAGCTCATTAAGAAGACCTGGCTTATTCTCGGAATCAATGAAACGCTACATAATATTTGTTTCACATGGGTCTTATTTCATAGATACGTCGTCACTCGTGAAGTAGAAAATGATCTGCTTTTTGCATCCTGTAATCTACTGGGGGAAGTTGAGAAAGATACTAAGGCCATGAAAGATCCTTCTTACTCAAAAATTTTGAGCTCCACATTGAATCTGATGTTGGGTTGGGCAGAGAAAAGGCTCATTGCCTACCATGATACTTTCCATAGTGGTAATATTGAATCCATGGAAAGCGTTGTATCTCTTGCTGCACTATCAGCAAAGATTCTGGCAGAAGATATCTCCAATGAGTATAATCGGAAGAAGAACCAAGCCGATGTAGCCTGCGCCAGAGTTGAAAATTATATTAGATCATCATTGCGTGCTGTTTTCATTCAGGCAAGTTCTATCACTCAAAGCTTCCTTTCAGATGGCACATACATATGATTATTTATGACATTTGTATACGGTATACTTTTCATACCATTTACCATAATAGTATAAAGTCGTTGTTTTGCTCTACTATGGTGCTAATTACCTAATTTTGATGCCACTCATATGGCTTAACTCTCTAATCTCTTTTAAGGCAGAAAGTGGAGAAAGTGGATCCCAAAAAGCATCCATCAAGAAAACAGAACAAACCTTTTCCAATTCTTTCTGTCCTCGCACGAGACATTACTGAACTGGCTTTTGAGGAGAAAGACATATTTAGTCCTAAACTAAAAAGATGGCATCCTCTTGCTGCTGGTGTTGCGGTTGCTACCCTTCATGTGTGTTATGGAAAGGAGTTGAAGAAATATGTTAAAGGTATCACCGAGTTGACACCAGATGCTATAGAAGTGTTGATGGCTGCTGACAAGTTGGAGAAAGAGCTGGTGCAGATAGCAGTGGAAGATTCTGTTGATAGTGAAGATGGTGGGAAATCCGTTATAATGGAGATCCAACCTTATGAGGCGGAAGCTATAATTGCTAATCTTGTTAAGTCATGGATAAATATCAGAGTGGATAGACTGGTGGAATTGGTTGACAGAATTATGCATCAAGAGGTATGTCTAATCTTGTTGCTCAAAATCTTACCAAGTTATATATATTTTTTAAATTAAACAAATCGTTTCTCTTTTTTTTTTCTTCCTGTATGATGATTTCAGATATTGTTAGATACTACCATTACTATGCTATTACTGCACAAGAACGTGGCAACTTTAAGATTTTAAAATAATTTAACTTCACCATCCTTTGCTACAGGCATGGAATCCACAGGAAAATAAAGAAGGCTTTGCTCCTTCTGCAGTTCAAGTTCTACGTTTCATAGATGACACTGTGGAAGCTTTCTTCATGTTGCCCATATCCATGCACGCAGCTTTACTTCCTGAATTGGTATCTGGTCTTGACAAATCTATCCAACAATACATTTTGAAAGCAAAATCCGGCTGCGGTAAATATTCCATGCATTAGTTAGCATTTGATTTACCAAATTGAGTTATTCAATCCTTGTGTGACTAGGTTTTTCCCTTATGTTCTGCAGGGAACCGTAATACATTCATCCCGACTTTGCCTGATTTGACCAGGTGTTCAACAAAAGGAAAACATCACGGTGTATTCCGTAAAAAAGAAAAGCCACAAATGACTCAGAGGAGGAAAACCCTTGTTAGAACCACGAGTGATGATAACTCTTTCGATGTGCCCCACCTGTATGTTCGCATTAATACTATGCAGCGTATTCGCATGGAATTAGGGGTTCTGGAAAAGAGGATAGTTGCCAATCTTAGCAGCTCTAATTCCTCCAACGAGGATGATATAGCAAACAGGGCGAGCTTCAAGCTTTCTGCAGTCGCTGCAGTGGAAGGTATCCGTCAACTCTGCGAGTGTATAGCTTACAAAGCTATTTTCCAAAATCTATGTCACGTTCTTTGGGATGGTCTATATGTTGGAGAAGTTTCATCAGCCAGGATTGAGCCTTTTCTTCAAGAGCTTGAGCAATACTTAGAGATCATATCATCAACGGTACATGATAAAGTTAGAACACGAGTAATTATTGAAGTAATGCGGGCTTCTTTCGATGGGTTCCTGTTGGTTTTGTTGGCTGGAGGTTCATCTCGTGCTTTCTCTTTGCAAGATTCTATTGTAATAGAGGAAGATTTCAAGCTTCTGAGTGACTTGTTCTGGTCAAATGGGGATGGCTTACCGGCCGAATTAATCGAAAAACATTCTGCAACCGTTCGAGGTGTACTCCCCTTATTTCACACGGATACACAAAGCATAATTCAGCAATTTATCCAAATTACTAAGGAAATGTATGGCTCTTCGACTAAATCACGACTTCCATTGCCTCCAAAAGCAGATCAATGGAGGCCAAGAGAACCCGACACACTTCTGCGAGTTTTATGTTACAGGAATGATGAAGCAGCAGCCAAGTTCCTTAAGAAGAATTACAACTTGCCTACAAAAGTCTAACAAATTGATAACTAACCCCTTCGATATTTCACACCTTGCCTGCCACCTTATATATATATGGTGCTTTAGGAAATTTCTTCTGCTCTGAAATTTCCTTTAGTGAAGCATGAAGCTCTTAATCAGTGTCAGTGGTTTGATTGACTTTAGGAAATATATGGTGCTTTATGTTCAATAATGCTTAACAGTATCTTTGTACAGATATGAGATGATTCTTTGCTTGCTAATTTGTTGGCTTGTTACTGTTTCCAGCTTGTGTCAAAAATGCAATGGTGTGATGATTTGGATGCAGAGAACATTATTTTTCTTATTTCCAACTAACTTGTTCAGTTATTTGTAAGGCACTGTAATTTATTTATTTTTTTTAAGGCGAGTCGAGTTTGGCCATATAAAACTAATTAAATTATTTATTTTGTGCAAGTTATATTTAGACACTATTTCCGTCCCTAATTATAGATTTATCACTGTCCTTTATTTATAAGGTTTTAAACATATTCGAAATATATTTAATTTTTTTCTGTAATCTAAAATAAATGTTCTTGTATTAACATTAAGCATCTCTCCCTTTTAGAATAATAAATAATTTTTTTTCTGTAATCTAAAATAAATGTTCTTGTATAAACATTAAGCATCTCTCCCTTTTAGAATAATAAATATATTTTATATTTTATTCAACTTTCTTAATCAGTGTGAGTCTTAAATTAAGGGACCATTGACAGTGGCTATTGATCACAAATCATTATTTGTATGTATTTCAAGATTTAAAAATGTTGGAAGTTTAATATTGTAAGTGTAATTTAAAAATGTTGGAAGTTTAATATTGTAAGTGTAAAAGAAAAAACTCATTTGTTCTATAACAAAAGGTGCGAGCTTGATAGTTTTCTCCATCCAAAGGTATTAGGCAATTCGGCAAGGTGATCCATTCTCTTCTTATTATTTTCTTTAGGTTAATGCATGTTATTGGAAGTTCTATGTAAGTGGAGAATCCTAGGTGTCTCGTCTCTTTCTTGCATGTTTTTTATTTCAGAGGTCATTATAGAGTTTGTATCAAGCATTGTCTAGATATTTTTTTCAAACCTCGAGGAAAAAGATTAGTGTTAAAAAAACTTGAGTTTATTTATTCGCCAACGCAAATCTCCAACTTCGGATGCAACATATAAGGTTTAGAGATGCGTCCAACTTGAAAAAGTATTTTGGAGCAAACATTACCCATGTTAGAAGCTCTAGAAACTAATTTTAACATATTACTTTCAAAATGGTCAAAATTGATTGAATGGTTGGGAACAAAAATGTTTGAATTAGGTCGGAAGAATTACACTTAATAAATGTGTGTTAAGTTCTATCCCTTATTTTCATTTGGAGTAGTATGCAAAAAATACGGTCTACTAAATAAAATTATTTGAGCAGCAACGGCTTAAATATGGCAGTTAAAAATTGTTGGAAATCAAAGAATGTGGGGATGAAGAGAAAAAGGAACCTTAAGGGCTTTCAAGATTGAATGAGAATCTCAAAACTGACAATGAAAAGAGGTTTTGATGATGACTGCGGATGGAAGGTGGTTCTGGTTTGATGACGCAAGGTGGAAGGTATCACTCTAACACCATGTTGAAAATTAGAAGGATAAGGAGATGAAGGTGAAAAGGAAGCTTGAGAGTTTAATGATTGGGACAAAAATCTCTTAGGGAACAATATGAAAAGATAATGAAAGGTGATACATTTGCTCTATTTAGAGCCTTATTGATCACAAACCAAGTGCAAGAAACTAGTTAATGATCCCTAACAAACTTAACATGCATCAAGATTCATTTATCCATTTCATCGGGAACAATAAATACCGTTAAATAATTCAGGATTTTCTAAATTTCAACCCTAAAAGAGAAATGCCAAGTGTATATCAACGAAATTTCTTAATCCTAAAAATGAGATCTTCCCAGTTCAGTCCGAAAACATGTAATTCCAAAAATTGTTTATCATTTGATACTCAAGAGATTGTAACTAACAATGCCTGCAAAATCTCTTCATGACCTTTCTATTAGCTGTATACATGTGTACATGAAGTGCATACTAATAAATATGCTTACCAACTAATAAATAAACGGAAAACTAAACTAAAAAGGGTTCCTTTTTAGTCCTTTCCTTTTTGAGACAGTTTTTGGGGTTGATTTCTGCAAAACATAAGACGAGAGACCAGTTATGTCTAGCTGAAGTTATTTCCTATCAAATATTAACAAGGAATCTAAGTCGATGAAAAGAATTATATACTTACAGATTTTGTTTTTTTAATCTTTCCCCGAATCCTGTTCTTTGGAGGTTTCAACTTGTATAACCGCACCATCCAATGGTGGGTTGTGAACACCTGAATGAATTTAAGTGACTTACATCAGAAAACCAAAACAAGATCTGAAAAGAATATTAGAAAGAATGATTGCTGCGATGAATATAACATCAAAATATGCCAGCATAGATAAACACTTGGTAAATTATCAGATATTGTAGAACAGATACCATGATTGGTTCAGTATGTGAATTCATCTTGCCACACACTAAGTATAAATTAATTTCAGTATCATAATATATTTTACACAGCTAGACAAAATTCATAATAATCTGACCTCTTCAAAATGCGTAAGTTTGAAATGTTTCTTTCCAATCTCTGTCCGCCTCACTCTGTCAAATGCTTTACCGTCTGTCTCCACAAATCTGTAGCAAACCAATGTAGAGGGTGGTTAAGCAGCCTAACAGTTGAAAACAGATCATTTTTCAAAGCCAATTTTACAATGAAACTGACCTGTAATATGAAAGCTTATACATGAGTGAGTTAAGCATTGTTGGTGTGGCCATAGAATCAATTCGATATTGGCCATCCCTCTTTTGAAGAAGTTGAAAACAAAGAAGGGTTAACACTACTAATAAGCTCAGCAATTAATGAAAGCAGCTAGAGTATCGTCTGTTTTACAAAATCATATATTAATGCCCAGATTAAACAGCCAAAATTTCAAGTATGACTTACCAAGTAATCAGGTTCCTTTATGTGAGGGAATACACCCCCTCCAATACGAACCATCCACAGGAACTTATTAATATCATCACTGGGATACCCCACCAATCCTAATAATAAGCACGGAGCAACAAATCAGAAGAGAATGACTTTGATAATCCGAATATGAAAAAAGAAGCTGACCTCCAAAGACAACAAGAACATATTTGACATCCAAAGAGTGGAAAATTTCCCAAGCAGCCTTTTCTGGAGAAGACATTGCAGTACCAACAGTAGCAATATGCGTGTTATTCCAGGTATTATTGTCAACAATAACAGTTCGGTTAGCCATTGCAGTTGTTTGATATCCGTAATCCCACCAAGAAGCCACCTACAAGAAATTTCGAGAAGTAAATTTAACTTTTGTTTTTCTTTTAATTGGAAGTGGAGGAGTAATCTTATGGAGGATAACAATTTAGAAACTTAAGCCATAAACTATCCATTTGACTTGAGTGATCGAATATATCATGGATTCAACATTAAACAATGTTAAATATTATTAAATACTAAAGGGTTGATAAGCCTACCTATGAAGATCTTCCCACGAGTTCATAAATTTTAATTATTCTGATAACTAGAACGCATCAAAGAGTGTAGTACTAGTGATTCAAATATAATGGTTGATAATTTCTACTCAACAACTAGCCACACACAAAAATGAGAAAGGAATCAAAATGTTAGTGGGACCAATTGTTTTTTTACAAGCTAGGGATAATGCCCCAAATTAATACAAAACATCAAGTAAGCCATCTCTAGTCTAATGGCATTTCACAATCCATGATATCAAACTATTGAAAATACAAAATAGTGAAATTTCATCATCTGCAGCCTCAATGGCAACTAGCTCAACCTACAGTGGCATCACCGATCACATCACATCACATTTTGTATATTTGAATGTACGTCGCAAAAAAAATGTTACATTTTAAGACATAAATTTCAAGATTAGAATCAACAAAATCATGCGGTCTTATGCAGATAGAAGATCATTAATCAGTATGTCGAACTTGACAGACAAGAGACACTGATAGTTCATTCCAAAGTGTCCCTCTTTAAAAACAGATTATAAAGTTCTTACAGAAGCAAATTCATATGTTTCAGCAGAAAAATATGGAAATGCCATGAAACTTACTTTATCATCTACTTCTGTGTTATGACTCAACCAAGCATAAGCCTCTCTAAAATCATCAAAAACATGAAGCCCGTCGTGTGAATGTGATGTTAGGACGATAGAAGGGGCTGAATAAGCTTCTGCTGCTGCCCATACACTGTGAACCTACAGGAGAGATCAAGATAATGAGGTCACTGTATCAAGAAAGATTTTTCTTATTGACATACACTGCAGCATGAGGATGCCTTGTTGACTGTTTTCAGAAAGACAATAACAAAATATCAATAAAGGATGACATTATAGACCTAACTGTGTACTAACCAGCATGGATTTAACAAACAACCAGGAATTTATCTAAAAGTAAAAGTAAATTGTGAAGTAATAATAAAGAAATACATTAAGTTAAATAAAAAGGAATAACTAAATATTAAATTCCTAGTGGGGAACAAAAACATATATTGAAAAGTAAAAGATAATTTGAAAATATTATTTTGGTTCAGAAACCTAGTTAACTTCAAAAGAATGATGGGATGATTTGGAAATTACCACATAGAAGGCACCCAGCAATATAAGTAAGACAATAGCAATGATGGATGTTTCCAGAGGTAAAACCGAAAGCCTTTTCTTAATTTGTGACTTGCTAGGAGGCTTTTCCACAGGTTCCTTTTCCTTCCTCTTGCTCTTCTTTGAGGTCCGTTCCTTAGGTGTGTCCTCAGCTTTATCAGTCTTCACAGTATCATCCGGCACAACACTTTCAGAACTGGCACCTCCAGCCTTGATAATCAAAGCACAATTTGAACAAGGATAGCTCATTGAGTGACTAAAAGGAAGCAATGTCAAATCTGATGACAATTAAAGAACAAATGCTTACATCAACATGAGAATCGACTGAGAGACTGGGTAGCTGAAATTTAATTGATCTAGTGAAAACATCAAAAGCTTGAGAAAGAGCAATCCCAGACAAGATGCAAGCCGCTGGAGCAAGCACAAGCATCAGGCGAACCTGATATTTGATGATATTGGGTATTCAATAAAATGAAATAAAAATGTTTTAAGTTGAAATACTGAAGTCCCATTAATCCCATACCATGACACCAGAAAAATACACTGATGTAACAATATAAAGTATCACAAAAGAGCTAGCATCAGATAGAGGCGAAAAGCAAGCCTGCAGCAGTAAGAACCAGCATGACTAAGTTAAGAGCTTCTCAGAATACTATGAGAAAATCAAACAAAAGACTTTTTCAGAAAGAGAACTCACGATAATGCCAGCTGGAACCAGAAACGCCAAGACATTGATGTCCATAAAGTAAGAAGGCCAAGTTGGTGGCTGATGCTCACTAACACTAGCAATGATTGGTATGTACTTGCTTGCATAAGTACTGAAACACGACAAACAAGTATTTAGCATTGGAGGCAACTAATACTGAGAAAATATTTTGCAAAATGACATATATTGACAAATATGAAGACACTTGTTTTAGCTATCTTAGTAATTTTGTAGTTACTATGAAATTGAAAGACCAATAAGCACCTCAAACAGAAAATGGTATTTTAGGTGACAAATGTGACTAATTTACTAGAAAGTGTTTCATTTAAAAGGTTTAATATTAAAAAGGTCAAACACGGTACTGACGGATCTAATAGACTTAAACTTCTTCCACTCCATCCCATTGTTGGGCTTGAAGCTACCATTGCAATAAGTACTGCTACCATTGCAAAACATACTGCCCTGCAACATAAACAAGAAAAGGACAAAAATTAGTTTCACTTCCCATCGGTGGTGTTTTGAATAGTTAATAAGCCAAACAAATGGACACTCACAGGCCACCAGAAACAACTAATGCCACGGCTACTTTGAACATTTTTGGTGACAGTATTCCTTTGATATAGTATACAAGAGCCACCACATGGATGAGAATGAAAACCTGCACAAGAATAATTAAGAAAAAAAATTATTGTATACAAAGAGAAGGACAAAACCCAACAAATGAATTGATAAATACTTCATAATTTAGGTCACACGTATAATAATTAGATAATTAGCTTTAAAAACTTGCATGAGATGTGTATAAGTTATGAACAACAAAGTTAACAAATGGATGTAATTTAAGAAACAATCGAGCCTTTTTCCACTAGGTGAAATAAGCTATTTTACAGTTTTTTTGCACAGAAAATAATATCAGCTTAATTTGATCAAAATATATTGTATCCATTCACCACTACTAAAAAAAAACTCCATCTCTCTTGCTTCACAAATTCACTTTGAAAGTTCAACTTCCATCCTTCTGTAGTATCTAGTATCTACAACCAGTTTAAGTTTTCACCCACCAAGTATGGATTCTTCTATTAGTCAAAAACAAATACTTTTTAATTAGTGCAAGATCATCTGGAGTCTGTCAAATTAAGACTTACGAATATTGTTCAAATATGATAGGTTTTATATCCCCAAAAAAGTAAGTACTTAAAGGAGATGTAAAGCATAGTATTTTGGTAAGTTGACAGAATGGTGCTTTTAAAGCTCAAAACAAAGCTTTACAAACACCCCAAAACCAACAATTTGGCACCAACAAGAGCGCAGATTTAAGTCTTTAAATGCGATGAAAAAATTAAGGGGGTACGTAGTACAATAAAAGATATGAGCCCAAAATTGTTTGGAGTTGATCATTCATCATATGGAGGACTTCCAGATCAACAAAAGTAGAGAAGAAGGGAAAGGAAAATTCTAAAAGAGGTTATTAAGTGTTGGAATTTCCATCTTAATTGCGGTCCGCCCCTAGTCTCTCTTTTATTGTGGCACTTTGGCTTGCCTTCATTGCAGCCCCTAAGACCTTCATTGTGTTGGGTTTGAAGGGGTGAATTTAGTCCCTCATTACTTAGTGATATGTCTTGTGTTGTGTTTATAAGTAGGGGCAATCCTCACCCTACAAGCCGATTTTGTAGGGATGAGTCAAGTCCAATCCAAATTTTGAGATAAGTAGGGGCAATCCTCACTCTACAAGCCGGTTTTTTAGGGATGAGTTAAGCTCAACCAAAATTTTGAGATGGTATCAGAGCCTATCCTAGACCGATTGTTGGATTTCCCGCATCGTCCATGCTTCGGACTCATTGAGGCCCAAGCGTGCGGGGGCGTGTTGGAATTTCCGCTTTAATTGCGGTCCTCCCCAAGTCGCCATAATTGTGGCACTTTGGCTTGCCTTCATTGCAGCCCCCAACATCTTCATTATGTTGGGTTTGAAAGGGTGAATTTAGTCTCACATTGCTTAGAGATATGGTATGCGTTGTATTTATAAGTGGGGGCAATCCTCACCCTACAAGCCGGTTTTGTAGGAATGAATTAGGCCCACCCAAATTCTGAGATTAAGAAATCACACGAATTGGGTAATTAAAACAGAATGATATCATTTGATCAATGTGACCATCTCAACACTGCGGAAAAAACATTGGTTGTTGTAAAAGAAATTTTAACAGTTAACTGTGTCAGAAAAGTGATTTTATCACTATCTCGACAAAGCTATCAGCTCTTTCAAGGTTATAGCTGATTTTAGGAATTTGGACTCACACCACGATTGCTTAAACTCTTAAGTATGCCAGATTAGCATAACACTTTCTCCCACTAGAAGCAAAAGAAAATTAAGAATATTCATGTAATTAAGCATTCACAAAATAGGTAGTTGTTAATAATGTTAGAATAAAACTCTTTCATGGTTCAGATGGATGACCAAAAGAGTCACTTTTCTATGAGCCTAGCCAAGTTCAACTTCATCCAAAGACTAAAGAAAACTCACCAGAAATGATGCAAAGTGCTCGGATGTCATTACAGCATTAAATCCCACAACAGGTACCAGTGAGGCCAACAGTGTGCCCAATATAACCTGAGTTAGTAAAATCATAATGTGAGCCAAAAACAAGATAAGATGAACCAGAGATAGTTTTAAACTATAAAATCCATATCCAGTCAAAGAACAACTCTGGGTCGTAATTGTATATAACAAAGCAATAAAGTCTCACATCAAATGAGATATGGCGTGAACATATGTTTATATCTGGGAACAATCTTCACCTTACAGACAAATTTTATAAGGTTGAGTTAAGCTCAACCACATTTCTATGATGGTATCTATCCAACATTTATTGGGCCACCTAGATTTCCACTATAGGGCAACCCACCATTTATATCCACACACTAATAAGCCCAATAGTGTTGAGTTGAAACTTGAATGACGGGGTGCGTTAAGAGTCTCATATCAAATGAGATATGGTGTGAACATATGTTTATAAATGGGAGCAATCTTCACCTTACAAGTCGATATTGTAAGGTTGAGTTAGGTCCAACCACATATCTATGAAGTAGTCAATATTTAACCCAAAATGAATGACTCGTTCTCTAATTTAGTAATTTAGTAAAACATAGATCACACTAAATTCTGCATCAGCCTATTAGTTAAACCTCACTCTGGAACAATTTACTAACTTGTTAGACATTACCAAAACTCCCTCAATTCAATTACAATTTACTAACTTGTTAGACATTACCAAAACTCCCTCAATTTAATTACAATTTACGGTATCAAGCACAAGTAAAAGCATCATATATTTCTACTCTGCACTTGAATAAGGGAAAACGTCTAAAACCTTGTTACAGAAACAAAATACTTACAAAAGGTGCATATGCAATATAAAGTCGAGAAGAATAGCGGCCAGTTACAATGCATAATAGTGCATGCATTGGAATAAGGTTAATGATAAAAGTGTATCCTCCCCATGAGCAAACCTGCGTGACAAGAAACAGATAACATAAATAAAAAAGGCAAAGTCAACATAACAAGATAGAAATGTCATAAAACCTTACCATGTAGAAGTATGCTATTGAGTTCAAAGTGGCATAAAAGAGTGACCCTGTGTTCAGCGTCTACATGACATGTAAATATGAAGTCAGAAACTTAATGGAGAGAGAATATTGAAAAGCTCAAGTGATTTCTATCCACAACAACATACATAACAAGCAGTTAATACAGAATATTCAAACCAAACTATTGGACAAATGTAATAACCCATTACCCATTGCCTGTACTAAGGAAAATGTTGTTGTCCGAAAAACTATATCATAAAAGTTGCAACAATGAATATGATCAGTTGATGAATGTATGTGGGATGTGCAATGTGCAGTTATTTTCAAAACTATTTTCTTTGTTCCACCCATTTATTACTAAGCATTCTGTTTTTCATGCTCAACTTCAAAATACTTTTTCTGTTCTACAGTCTACATAAAATTGTTGTTCTGTTAATTCTATAGAGATTTGCAAGAAACCAATGTCGTTATGTAATGGCATTCATTAGGAAGTAAAGGTGTTATCTTTCACCTTAATATAGAGATAGAAAGTGAAGATCAAGGCAAATATAGCAACAGCTTCATTATCATAGCTTCCTGCCACAGATCGAGATATATATGATGGGACCTGCATAAGATTTAGAATCAATTACAAGTGAGGGGAGTAAGGAGTCAGCGACCAAAACATTACAGAAGAGAGTAACAACTGCCAACTGTCATAATAGATTAAAAAATTCAGCATACATAGTTGTTTATAATCAGACTTCATTACAACCATCAATGAAATGTTTATAATCAGTGGGAAAATAGAACAAATAAGTCACATTTTTTAGAAATTCACCATAGCCAAAAAAAGTGCTGCTGTCAAGCCAGCTCCGGAACCCTTAACCTCCTACAAAAAGGAATCGGCTGCATCAAATTACAAAACACACAAAATAGCAAAACTATATACTATACGTGATTTTAGCATCGACAAACCTTTGTTAATAGATAAGTTGCCCACGAGGCAAAGGCTGAGAATATAGGTGCAGTAAATACACAAACAGTTTCAACCGAGAGAGGTATGTTCAAGGAATTCAATACCCTGACACCAAGAGGAAATGGTCCAAAAATATAAATTATCATAAGTAAACTTCAACAGAATTGCTTGAATGAACATTAAATATCAGTATTTAGACGATAGAAAATCACAGCATACGAAGGCCAACGACTCCTCCCGTGATTTTCAAATACTTACCACCACAAAGTGCCTGCTGTCAAGGTCAAACCAGGATAGACAGTCCCACCAATGACACGGCCAAGGGGATACCTTGAAACAGAAAGATAACATAAAGATTAGCTCCAGAAACATTTTATCAGCATCCTGATTCAGTAAACTCATAGAATATATAGAAGAATATATCTTTCAATCCCAACGCTGGTTACTTACCAAGTTCGGTCATCAAACCAGTTCCAGAAATCATATATCCCATTCTTTGACAAAAACTGAACAAAACAAATATGTATGTATCTTTAGTGACTCTTTATTGGATTGAGAAAAACAAAGTACAGTTGAACAAATATTGCATAGAATGATGAAAATTTCCAGCTGTCATGAGAACCTTAGTCTTTAAAAGCAATAACAGGTGCAGAATAGTTTCATTCCAAATAATGCTCACCTGAGTGACTCTGTAGTTGAAATAAGGATCAAATTCATGAATAACGCTCTCGTACTTTATAACCTGTATATAACACAACGCATAAAAAATGATGGACTGAGAGAATAACTCAGCAACAAGTAGATATAAATAAACTACTACTATGACCGAGAAATTAGAAAAAGAACAATATGATTTCAAAATATTATTAAGATACACATGATTTCAAAACAAACCGAACGACATTTTGAATTAGATTATAGTCAATTCTCATAAATGCCTAAAGTATATCACCACTTTTACATAATAACAAAGTGACATAGATGCAATCATGATGGACTAGAACGGAGCGGAGTGGAGTGGAACATGATGGAATGGAGTGGAGCGGAGCGGAATGGTATTTAGTTTCATTCCATTGTTTGTATATATTTTATAATTTGACGGAGCGGAATAGAATATTTTAGTTCATTCCATTGCATACACCCCAAATTGGGTGGAATGAAAATTGAAGGATATGATGGAATAGGATGGAATGGATTCCATCATATTCCATTCCACTCCATCCATTATTTATAAATCCAAACAATGGAATCTGATTAAATACCACTCCACTCCATTTCATTCCATCACATTCCATCAATCCAAACATACCCCTAATTATAATAGAATTAACCAGAATTTTTTTTTTTAAATAGACATATTCCTATTCCAATATAATAGAGTTTACACAGAAATTCTATTTCTGTTTCAAGTGCATGTAAATTTGAAATGATATCACATATCATGAAATTCATCTCATCATACTTTACATTTCTTTATTTCAGTCTAAACATCACTTACACACTACTAGAGTCAACATTTTCAAATCACATCTTATAGAGAAAAAAATATATAAACAGTTATGGCAATGATAATGAGATTCTACTGTCGTTTTGCAAAATTACAAAAATAACTATCAACTGTGAGTTGTTCACTGATATGTAAACGACGAAACGTTTCAATTGATCCGTTATCCGTGGAGTTGAATTGAGAAGCAGAAAATCGCAATGGAAACAAGGTGCAGGTAACCAGATCTGGAAAGTATACGAAATGGAGAAATGCTTACGGAGAAGAGACGGATCGAGAAAGCGAGAACGCCGATCAGGATCAGGATGAAGAAGACGAGAACGTTACCGAAGGCGTGGCGGAGCGAGGATTGAGCATCGGTGGCCGCCATTGACGGCCAATTGAGCTCGGAAGAGAGATAGAGAGAGTGAGTCTGTTTCTGAGATTGACTGGGGTTTATGGTAGAGAAGTCGTTGTGGATGGAGAAACAGAGTGGGTTGTATCAGATTGCGAATGGAAAAAATTGCAACAGTAGTGAGAGAAAGACGATAATGGGTCTGTGTTTTGTGATTGATGACTAAAATGTCCTTTCTATTTCTTACGTGGCAAAACTATTTTGCATTTTTTGTTAATATTGATGTAGTCAAATTATGTGATTGGCTGTGGAGTGTGTGTAACTCTCTTCTTTAGTCTCGGACAAGCTTATTTTCTAATATAAAGGATTTCTCAGTTATATTGTCGTGCAAAATTATGTATTTCCGATGTTAATAACAACTGCAGTAGGAGGGGGGAAATTTTAGTAGAAACCAAAGAAGAACTACAGATAGTTTCTAGAGAATAATTGTTATATATATATATATATATATATATATATATATATATATATATATATATATATATATATATATATATATATATATATATATATTAATTTGCATATAACAAATTTTACACTTATAAAATATAATTTGAATAAGATAAATGGGAACTTTGGTTGCTATAGACGGTGTGAATAATATAAACATGAAAGCATTTTTGTGGCACTGAAGACTTAGTCATATTAGTGAAAAGGAGATGAATGTTTTGGTCCAAAAGGATGTCCTTTCAGGATTAAAGAATTCAGATCTGGAGAAGTGTTCTCATTGCATGACTGGTAAACAATGAAGTTCCAGACAAAATTTGGTTTGGAAAGAATGTCAAGTATGATCATTTAAGAGTTTGTGGTTGTAATGCCTTTTGCATATTCTAAAGGATTAGAGATCCAAGTTGGATGCAAAATCAAAACTATGTATCTTCATTGATTATGGATAAGATGATTTTGGTTACATGTTGTATGATCTTGTAGGGAAGAAGCTTATCTGAAGTCGAGACATAGTATCCATGGAAAAATAAACTATTGAACACATTCATAAGGTAGAGAATATTAAACCCAAGAAAGATATTAGTTTGTCAAATATTAATCCAGTTCTTTTACCTAGTCATAATCTAAATGTTATTGATGGTGATGATCAGAATGGTGAGCCATATGATTATGTTAATGATCAAAAAATCATAGATGAGGTAAATATTCCAACTAATGATGATGAAGGGGGAAATGATATGTCACAGAATGAGAATCTTGGTGAAGCTCCAGAATCATTTGAAGTTCAACTTCGGAGGTCAAACAGGCAAAATCAACCTTCTACAAGGTATAATTCTGATAAGTATGTGACATTCTCCGATGAGGGTGAACCTGAGTGTTTTCAAGAGGCCATGGAAAGTGATGAAAATCAAAAATGGTTGAATGCAATGCATGATGAGATGAAATCATTGAATAATAATCACACTTGTGATTTGGTGAAGTTACCTAAAGACAATATTCCTAAATATTACAATGTGACTATATATCTAATAAAACTTGTAATCAGATTTGAATGAAGTAGTTGAGAACTTTATTTATACAATTTTGTTATGGTATATCCTTGTTAGGCGAGGTCTTTGACCCGCCTAGTGAATTTTGCTTTGCTTCTTCATTAAGTAAGGTTTTAACTTATGAACTTGTCCCACTTGTACTTGGATGCCATATTTAGCTTGGCGATCCTTTTTGACCCATCAAACGCGAAAACCCTTCTTTATTCCCTAAGTGACTTAACCCAGGCCTTTTGAATCACATTTGCTTGTTTGGCGAGCTTGTCACCTCATCTGGAGAGAGGTTTTACTCCATTCTTAAATAACTTGGCCTTGAAGGAGCCTTTAACCGCATATGTTTTCCTAACAAGCTTATCTTTTTCACCTAGCGAGATAGAGTCATCATGGTTTCGCATTTTGCTTTGTCTCTGGCTAGGCGAGCTTTTGGGATTTCATAGTGAGCCTTCTGCTATCAATGAACATTTTTGTGTGATTTCCTTGCGTGGTTTTACCTATATTCATGAATTTCACAGTTAAAATATTCACACATGTGTTTTATCTTATTTTTATGATAAATTGTGGAAGTTTTTCAATCGATTTCTTGTATATTAAGTTAATATGTGCTTATGATAATTAGGTAACTTTGGCAATTATCAATGGCATGTTTACATACACACATGAATCAATCTTCATAGTTCTACTCATTTATGTAAATAATCTTATTGTGACTAGAAATTCAAAATCATGTGCAAAGTTCGAACATTATCTCAACGGGAGTTTTCACATGAATGACATGGAAGGGCTTGAGTAGTTTATCAGTTTATAATAGTTCATTGGTCCCTCTAGATTGTGCATGTGTCAAAGAAGGTATACCTTCAACTTCCTAAACGAATGTGTGATGCTAGATTGCAAACCTTCGTCTTTGCCATTTACACTAAATCATAAAGTATCATCGGATTCAAGTCCTTTATATGAGAATTTGTCACAATAACACGAGTTGCGGGATGACTCGGGATGACTCGTTTACCTTACAATCATTAGGCCAAAGTTGGCATACTCGAAGCATGTTCTCATCTAGTTATGTTGGGTGCAAGTGTGAGTGATTAAAATCCTACATTTCCCATTAATGGATGGAATGTTGAAATTATAAGAGAGATAACTCATTCTCCTACCATCTTAAGGTTTTGGGTTGAGATGTGGCGTCCCCCTCTCTTGTGGTCCTGGAGCATTGGTCCCACTGGTGCTCCTGACTTTTTCGTACTCCCCAAGGGTTTTGGGTTGAGATGTGATCTCTCTCTCTTGTGGGCCTGAAGCATTGGTTTTGTTGGTGCTTCTGAATCTCCCTGACTCCCCAACAATGGTATTAGAGACGTGGTTTGGCTTAGTAGGGGAGCGAGAGCTAGATCTGGTGTTGGATTCTATTATAGGATTTGGGGGACTCATACTTTTGAGAGAGAATGTTAGGTGCAAGACTGAGTGACTAAAAGTCACACATTTCCTATGAATGGTGGAATGTCCCACATCTCAACCCAAAATCTTAAGGTTTTGGGTTGAGATGTGGCGTCTCCCTCTTTTGTGGTCCTGGAGCATTGGTCATGTTGGTGTTTCTAACTCTCTCGGACTCTCATGCTTCTAACGCCAGTTGTTGGGAAAAAACAAAGCATAGAGAAAAATTAGGAACACAGTCACAACACAAGAATATAACGTGGAAACTCAAAAACTAGAGAAAAATCATAGTCACTGTCAACAAACAACCAAAGAATAACACTATGTGAAAATTGTTACAACACATAATATATCCTTAACTAAGTCAGGCCCACAGTACACTCACACCCTTCAAAACAAATATTTAACTACATCTCACAACACTCTAATACAAGAGCATAAGAGAACAAAGAAAGTCAAATACAAGCTTAAAGTGCTTGATGCATCTTATAAAGAAAAACTTGAATCCTATATATAGCATTGAATTCTCTCTTTCATCACTAATCTAAGCGACGTGGGACTCTGAAGAAATTTATTTCTATATATAGCTTTGGACTCCATCTTACTTCACAAAACTAAGGAATGTGAGACTTCTTCAACATATATATTTTAAACCAACCCTGACAATCTTCACCTTGATTGAAAATAATACATTAACTTTTATTGTATTCACCTACAATTATCCTCCACCGTAAAGAGTATCAACATGTATATTTTCAACAAAACTCAACAATTCCCATCTTTATTGAAAATAATACATCAAATTTCATTGTCTTCACCGACTATAATACTCCACCATAAATAGTATAGTCACTTGAAGCTACATCATTCTAAGAATTTTTACATTGTCTTCACCGACAATTATAGTTTTAAAAACTATCATACTCTCTCGTGAAAATATATTTTACTTGAAGATAAACCACTTCAAGAATTTCACATTGTCATCACCGACAATCATATACTTTATCATGAAGAATAAATTTCACTTGAAGTTAAATCACTCCAAGAATTTCACATGTCAAAAACTATGTTGAAAACTTATAGTGTAACTTCCTTGTTGGTATGAAGCTCTTTAACCACCGACGTGATCTTGCACCTTGTGTAATCTTGATTATATCAATACATCTCTGACTCGAACTTTCCACAAGTCAAAAACATTTCTTCCATCAATTTTATGCACAATGGAACTTGGGACTGCAACTCAGCAACTCTTTCAGAACACCACCCTTCTTTTGTGATGTGAAAGATCTGACAAAGCTGTAACCACATAGTATACTAAGAACTTTTATCCCTGTATGGAATCAAAAGCTCTAATATCAGTTGTTAGAAATAAATAGAGCATTGAGAAAAAAGAGGAACACAATCACAACACAAAAATATAACGTGGAAACTCCAAAACCAGAGAAAATCATAGTCGTTGTCAACAGATAATCAAAGAATAATACTGTGTCAAAATTGTTACATCATGTAATATATCTATAACTAACTCACACCCCCAGTACACCCACACCCTCTAAAACAAATATTTAACTACATTTCACAACACTCTAATACAAGATCGTTGGAGAATAAAGAAAGCTAAATATAAGCTTAAAGTGCTTTTAATTGGTGCATCTTGTAAGGAAAAACTTGAATCTTATATACAGTTTTGAATTTACTCTTCCATCACTAAACTAAGCAATGTGGGACTCAGAAAAAATTTATTCATATATAGCCTTGGACTCCATCTTCCTTCACAAAACTAAGTGACGTGGGACTTTTTCAACATGTATATTTTTAACCAACCCCGATAAATTCATGTAGGAACTTCACCAAGGGTATTGGGACACAACAATTCTTGTATTGAGATACTTAAATCAACACTAGTGTAAGACATTATCATTCACAAGGACAATGATCTCAAGCTAGTTACATATTGTGATCAGTGGCGGATTCAGAGGTGGCTAAGGAAGGCCACGACCACCGTATTGTTCTATTTTTAAAGTAAAGTTCATATCCTGATACAATTGCCATTTGATATTACTAGCTGAAAAATGTTCATTAAATTTACACAAGTGGTAAATTAAAAGTATTAGTAAACATTATGATGTATTATCAGTCCTAATTAAGTATCGTGGTCCTACACCATACATACACTCACACTCAGCTATCTAACTTTATATCTATGTTTGACTCTATAAGTTAGAACCCCACTCCACCCATCAAAACTAAATATTATCAAGGTTCTTAATTATTTAACTTAATTAATTAATTATTATGTTACATTATTTTTTCAAGTTCGCCTTAATATTTTACACATATTTGAGAAGAAATATAAAAAATAGTAAAATAAAAAATAATTTTCCTTTAGGTCTCAAATTCATCTCAAATTCTGTATACACAATGAAATTCTGTCTAAAACTTGTCTCATAATTTTACACTAATTTGAGACAGAATTCCCAAACAAAAAAAAAAAGTTAAAAATTATGTATTTTCTCTGATATTTATCTATAATTGAAATTTGTCTCAAACTCATTTCAATATATCACATGAATTTACAATAAAATTTTCAAAATATAGTAAAATGAACAACAATTATATGATTACTCTCAATTCGTCTTAAAATCTCTAAATAATTGAAATCCATCTAAAAACATAAGGGTCTGTTTGATAAAAATAACGGTTGGCTGATAAGCTAGCTGATAGCTTATAGATGATGATTGATGACTGATAGCTTAGCTTATAGCTGATGGTTGAGACTTATAGTTGATAAACTAATTAAAGTGTTTGATAAAATTAGCGGTTCAACTGACTTATAAATATAAAATGACATAAAAGATATTGAATACATAATTATTTTATTTTAAATTAAAATAAATTATAAGCTAAAACGCTATTTGAAATAGCATCTTATAAATAAGCTATAAGCTAGCAAAATAAGCTATAAACTCATGATAAAAATACGGTTACCAAACAATTTTAAATTGTCATATGAGCTTATAAGTTATAAGTTATATGAGCTTATAAGTTATAAGCTATATGAGCTTATAAGTTATATGAGCTTATAAGCTATAAGCTATAAGCTTAAAATTGTGTCTTCCAAAGAAAGCCTAATATCATTTAAGAAGAAATTTATTTCGTCCCAAATTTCTATTTAAAAATGACAATATTTTAATAATGTGACAACTACATACAATACTATTTATTCCGTCTCTTTATCCTATTTGTTTAGTAAGTTTATTTTTTAAAATATTTTTAATTTAAATATTAAAATTATATATTTTATAAATTTAAAATATTTATTTTAGTGTTGAAATTATGCATTTTTATTCTTGAGAGTTATTATCTTAATGAATTGCATTACAATTGTTGCGAATATATAGTTACGTTTTGTGAATATTTTATTAAATTTAATTAAAATTTAAATGTTTTATATATTATTATTTTATTTATTTATAACTTTTAATTTATCTTAACGGTCATACAAAAAATTTTGTTCTAACTCCGCTACTGATTATGATTATTATAAATTCTAGAAAATACAATCAGTTAGACTAAGTTAATTTTTTTTTAAAAAAATAGTGAAATTATTAATAAATCAATGCAATTTTGGATCATTAATTAGGACATGTTTGTTTTAGCTTTAATTTTTTTTTTGTATTTATAAAAATTATTTTATAAATAAAAGTTTTTAGAATTAGTAAAAGTTTTTTCTAAATTTGTTTCTAGTAAAATAAAATTTTAATTTTGATATTCTATAACATAAAAATATATTACCGAATATCAAAACATATTTTTATGAACAGTTATTTGAAATAACTTTAAAACTAAGTGATATTTTAAAACTTTAATATCTAAAAAAAATTCAATAAAATGATAAAATACCTAAAACAATGTCTTAAGAAGAACTATTTAAACTGGATTTTTATGGGAAAATACCATTTTTCGTCCTTTAACTTTGCCTTGGGGTCCATTATGGTCCATTAACTTTTAAAAAGACCATTTTAATCCTTTAACTCTGTAAACTGGACCACATTAGTCCTTTCCGTCCATTCTGTTAGTCAAAGTCAATTCATAACACCATGTGGCACTGACATGGAATTCCATGTGGCTTAACGACGGAAAAATCTCTCACTTAAGTATTTTCTGGATTTTGACTTGTGATCTTCATCTTCTTTCCCAATTTCGCCAAATCCAAATCGGATTAAACCCTAATCTGGGGCCTGGAAATCAGCGAAAGAAAATAAACATGTAACCCAAGATCAGAATCAAATAATTGCAAAGCCCAAATACAGATTTCAGAAAACCCAACTGCAGAACACAAAATCGAAACCCTAAAGTTTCATCATCATCTTCCTCATCTACACAAACTTTCTAGAAACAATGAGAAGAAAGAAAAAGAACATGGTTCATGTTCAGTAAACCATATACAACACAAACACAATAAAACCCCAAAATCACCATCATTTTCCTTCATAAAAACCCTTCAGAAAACGTTTTGTGAGAGGAAGAGAGATTAAAGAAAGAACTGTAAAAATCAGAAGGGTCTCACCTGTTTCTGTATATTCTGAATCGCAACAGTAGCATCATCATCAGCTCAAATCGGTTCAACGATCCACAACAACAA
Source organism: Vicia villosa (assembly GCF_029867415.1). Taxonomy (NCBI): domain Eukaryota; kingdom Viridiplantae; phylum Streptophyta; class Magnoliopsida; order Fabales; family Fabaceae; genus Vicia; species Vicia villosa. The sequence continues at coordinate 12,691,124 of NC_081181.1, forward strand.
CAATATCGTTCATCACCACCATCAAGAACGTTCAACACCCGTTTTTGCAGATTTGATATTGTGGATTTGATATTGTGCGTTTGAAAAATCTCTCACTTAAGTATTTTTTGGATTTTGACTTATGATCTTCATCTTCTTTCCCAATTTCGCCAAATCCAAATTAGATCAAACCCTAATCCGGGGTCTGGAAATCAGCGAAAGAAAATAAACATGTAACTTAAGATCAGAATCAAATAATTGCAAAGCCCAAATACAGATTTCAGAAAACCCAGTCGCAGAATACAAAACCGAAACCCTAAAGTTTCATCATCATCTTCCTCATTTACACAAACTTTCCAGAAACAATGAGGAGAAATAAAAAGCACACGGTTCATGTTCAGTAAACCATATACAACACAAACACAATAAAACCCAAAATCACCATCATTTTCCTTCATAAAAACCCTTCAGAAATCGTTTTGTGAGAGGAAGAGAGATTAAAGAAAGAACTGTAATAATCGGAAGGGTCTCACTCGTTTCTGTATATTCTGAATCGCAACAGTAGCATCATCATTAGCTTAAATCGGTTCAACGATCCACAACAGCAACAATATCGTTCATCACCACCATCAAGAACGTTCAACATCCGTTTTTGTAGATTTGATATTGTGGGTTTGAAGAATATAGTGGGTTGTTGTATGGGTTAATATGCTATATTGTGGTTGCAGTAAAACATGTTCCCCTTTCAATTGTTGCTTATTCACGCTTATTTTGGCCAAAATTTGGATATTAGGATTCGAAGTTATTAAACTGATTTATGAGTTTAGTTTGATTTTTAATGATTTTGAGATGGAAGCTAGGTTGAGGGCATGATTTCGAAGCTTTTTAATGTTGAGAAGTTGTTAAAAAATGGACCTGAGTTAAAACTCTTAAGGCTCTTCCATGGAGGTTGTGAGAAAATTTTCAAAACCCATTATAGATGATTTGAGTCAGTACCCTCACGAATGGGTACTGTCATATGAATGGGTATTGTTCAAATTTGTTGTTTTTTAATAGAAAAATACCCATAAGCATCAACACTTAACTTTAAAAATTATGGGAATGGAAAAGAAAAGGAGTTAGGTGGAGATAATGGTTTTTCTGGAAAGATAAAATGATTGAATATTTGGAGAAGAACAATTCTTCTAAAATTGTTTTAATTTATATTTTTAATTTAATTTGGTAATGAATTTTGAAGGAGATGAAGAATATATTTACATCCAAAAATTCTCATTTAGTGTCCGATTTTTTGTCACTATATTGGTCACAAAAATTGAATTTTACATGTCACATGCCACATCGGCAAAAGTTAACGCCGTTATTGATATTTGGACGGAAAGGACATACGTGCTATGTTTTTAACACTTAAGGGATTGATTTGAACTTTTAAAAAATTAAGGGGCCATAATGGACCTCGAGGCAAAGTTAAGAGACGAAAAAAGTTATTTTCCCAATTTTTATTTAAAGTTTTTATGAAAAGTTTATTTGCAAATTTTTTAAGCAATGGAATTCTATAAAAACAATTTTTTGAAATAGAGTCATCATGGTTTCGCATTTTGCTTTGTCTCTGGCTAGGCGAGCTTTTGGGATTTCATAGTGAGCCTTCTGCTATCAATGAACATTTTTGTGTGATTTCCTTGCGTGGTTTTACCTATATTCATGAATTTCACAGTTAAAATATTCACACATGTGTTTTATCTTATTTTTATGATAAATTGTGGAAGTTTTTCAATCGATTTCTTGTATATTAAGTTAATATGTGCTTATGATAATTAGGTAACTTTGGCAATTATCAATGGCATGTTTACATACACACATGAATCAATCTTCATAGTTCTACTCATTTATGTAAATAATCTTATTGTGACTAGAAATTCAAAATCATGTGCAAAGTTCGAACATTATCTCAACGGGAGTTTTCACATGAATGACATGGAAGGGCTTGAGTAGTTTATCAGTTTATAATAGTTCATTGGTCCCTCTAGATTGTGCATGTGTCAAAGAAGGTATACCTTCAACTTCCTAAACGAATGTGTGATGCTAGATTGCAAACCTTCGTCTTTGCCATTTACACTAAATCATAAAGTATCATCGGATTCAAGTCCTTTATATGAGAATTTGTCACAATAACACGAGTTGCGGGATGACTCGGGATGACTCGTTTACCTTACAATCATTAGGCCAAAGTTGGCATACTCGAAGCATGTTCTCATCTAGTTATGTTGGGTGCAAGTGTGAGTGATTAAAATCCTACATTTCCCATTAATGGATGGAATGTTGAAATTATAAGAGAGATAACTCATTCTCCTACCATCTTAAGGTTTTGGGTTGAGATGTGGTGTCCCCCTCTCTTGTGGTCCTGGAGCATTGGTCCCACTGGTGCTCCTGACTTTTTCGTACTCCCCAAGGGTTTTGGGTTGAGATGTGATCTCTCTCTCTCTTGTGGGCCTGAAGCATTGGTTTTGTTGGTGCTTCTGAATCTCCCTGACTCCCCAACAATGGTATTAGAGACGTGGTTTGGCTTAGTAGGGGAGCGAGAGCTAGATCTGGTGTTGGATTCTGTTATAGGATTTGGGGGACTCATACTTTTGAGAGAGAATGTTAGGTGCAAGACTGAGTGACTAAAAGTCACACATTTCTTATGAATGGTGGAATGTCCCACATCTCAACCCAAAATCTTAAGGTTTTGGGTTGAGATGTGGCGTCTCCCTCTTTTGTGGTCCTGGAGCATTGGTCATGTTGGTGTTTCTAACTCTCTCGGACTCTCATGCTTCTAACGCCAGTTGTTGGGAAAAAACAAAGCATAGAGAAAAATTAGGAACACAGTCACAACACAAGAATATAACGTGGAAACTCAAAAACTAGAGAAAAATCATAGTCACTGTCAACAAACAACCAAAGAATAACACTATGTGAAAATTGTTACAACACATAATATATCCTTAACTAAGTCAGGCCCACAGTACACTCACACCCTTCAAAACAAATATTTAACTACATCTCACAACACTCTAATACAAGAGCATAAGAGAACAAAGAAAGTCAAATACAAGCTTAAAGTGCTTGATGCATCTTATAAAGAAAAACTTGAATCCTATATATAGCATTGAATTCTCTCTTTTATCACTAATCTAAGCGACGTGGGACTCTGAAGAAATTTATTTCTATATATAGCTTTGGACTCCATCTTACTTCACAAAACTAAGGAATGTGAGACTTCTTCAACATATATATTTTAAACCAACTCCGACAATCTTCACCTTGATTGAAAATAATACATTAACTTTTATTGTATTCACCTACAATTATCCTCCACCGTAAAGAGTATCAACATGTATATTTTCAACAAAACTCAACAATTCCCATCTTTATTGAAAATAATACATCAAATTTCATTGTCTTCACCGACTATAATACTCCACCATAAATAGTATAGTCACTTGAAGCTACATCATTCTAAGAATTTTTACATTGTCTTCACCGACAATTATAGTTTTAAAAACTATCATACTCTCTCGTGAAAATATATTTTACTTGAAGATAAACCACTTCAAGAATTTCACATTGTCATCACCGACAATCATATACTTTATCATGAAGAATAAATTTCACTTGAAGTTAAATCACTCCAAGAATTTCACATGTCAAAAACTAGGTTGAAAACTTATAGTGTAACTTCCTTGTTGGTATGAAGCTCTTTAACCACCGACGTGATCTTGCACCTTGTGTAATCTTGATTATATCAATACATCTCTGACTCGAACTTTCCACAAGTCAAAAACATTTCTTCCATCAATTTTATGCACAATGGAACTTGGGACTGCAACTCAGCAACTCTTTCAGAACACCACCCTTCTTTTGTGATGTGAAAGATCTGACAAAGCTGTAACCACATAGTATACTAAGAACTTTTATCCCTGTATGGAATCAAAAGCTCTAATATCAGTTGTTAGAAATAAATAGAGCATTGAGAAAAAAGAGGAACACAATCACAACACAAAAATATAACGTGGAAACTCCAAAACCAGAGAAAATCATAGTCGTTGTCAACAGATAATCAAAGAATAATACTGTGTCAAAATTGTTACAACATGTAATATATCCATAACTAACTCACACCCCCAGTACACCCACACCCTCTAAAACAAATATTTAACTACATTTCACAACACTCTAATACAAGATCATTGGAGAATAAAGAAAGCTAAATATAAGCTTAAAGTGCTTTTAATTGGTGCATCTTGTAAGGAAAAACTTGAATCTTATATACAGTTTTGAATTTACTCTTCCATCACTAAACTAAGCAATGTGGGACTCAGAAAAAACTTATTCATATATAGCCTTGGACTCCATCTTCCTTCACAAAACTAAGCGACGTGGGACTTTTTCAACATGTATATTTTTAACCAACCCCGATAAATTCATGTAGGAACTTCACCAAGGGTATTGGGACACAACAATTCTTGTATTGAGATACTTAAATCAACACTAGTGTAAGACATTATCATTCACAAGGACAATGATCTCAAGCTAGTTACATATTGTGATCAGTGGCGGATTCAGAGGTGGCTAAGGAAGGCCACGACCACCGTATTGTTCTATTTTTAAAGTAAAGTTCATATCCTGATACAATTGCCATTTGATATTACTAGCTGAAAAATGTTCATTAAATTTACACAAGTGGTAAATTAAAAGTATTAGTAAACATTATGATGTATTATCAGTCCTAATTAAGTATCGTGGTCCTACACCATACAATACACTCACACTCAGCTATCTAACTTTATATCTATGTTTGACTCTATAAGTTAGAACTCCACTCCACCCATCAAAACTAAATATTATCAAGGTTCTTAATTATTTAACTTAATTAATTAATTATTATGTTACATTATTTTTTCAAGTTCGCCTTAATATTTTACACATATTTGAGAAGAAATATAAAAAATAGTAAAATAAAAAATAATTTTCCTTTAGGTCTCAAATTCATCTCAAATTCTGTATACACAATGAAATTCTGTCTAAAACTTGTCTCATAATTTTACACTAATTTGAGACAGAATTCCCAAAAAAAAAAAAAATTAACAATTATGTATTTTCTCTGATATTTATCTATAATTGAAATTTGTCTCAAACTCATTTCAATATATCACATGAATTTGCAATAAAATTTTCAAAATATAGTAAAATGAACAACAATTATATAATTACTCTCAATTCGTCTTAAAATCTCTAAATAATTGAAATCCATCTAAAAACATAAGGGTCTGTTTGATAAAAATAACGGTTGGCTGATAAGCTAGCTGATAGCTTATAGATGATGACTGATGACTGATAGCTTAGCTTATAGCTGATGGTTGAGACTTATAGTTGATAAACTAATTAAAGTGTTTGATAAAATTAGCGGTTCAACTGACTTATAAATGTAAAATGACATAAAAGATATTGAATACATAATTATTTTATTTTAAATTAAAATAAATTATAAGCTAAAACGCTATTTAAAATAGCATCTTATAAATAAGCTATAAGCTAGCAAAATAAGCTATAAACTCATGATAAAAAGACGGTTACCAAACAATTTTAAATTGTCATATGAGCTTATAAGTTATAAGTTATATGAGCTTATAAGTTATAAGCTATATGAGCTTATAAGTTATATGAGCTTATAAGCTATAAGCTATAAGCTTAAAATTGTGTCTTCCAAAGAAAGCCTAATATCATTTAAGAAGAAATTTATTTCGTCCCAAATTTCTATTTAAAAATGACAATATTTTAATAATGTGACAACTACATACAATACTATTTATTCCGTCTCTTTATCCTATTTGTTTAGTAAGTTTATTTTTTAAAATATTTTTAACTTAAATATTAAAATTATATATTTTATAAATTTAAAATATTTATTTTAGTGTTGAAATTATGCATTTTTATTCTTGAGAATTATTATCTTAATGAATTGCATTACAATTGTTGCGAATATATAGTTACGTTTTGTGAATATTTTATTAAATTTAATTAAAATTTAAATGTTTTATATATTATTATTTTATTTATTTATAACTTTTAATTTATCTTAACGGTCATACAAAAAATTTTGTTCTAACTCCGCTACTGATTATGATTATTATAAATTCTAGAAAATACAATCAGTTAGACTAAGTTAATTTTTTTATAAAAAAAATAGTGAAATTATTAATAAATCAATGCAATTTTGGATCATTAATTAGGACATGTTTGTTTTAGCTTTAATTTTTTTTTTTGTATTTATAAAAATTATTTTATAAATAAAAGTTTTTAGAATTAGTAAAAGTTTTTTCTAAATTTGTTTCTAGTAAAATAAAATTTTAATTTTGATATTCTATAACATAAAAATATATTACTGAATATCAAAACATATTTTTATGAACAGTTATTTGAAATAACTTTAAAACTAAGTGATATTTTAAAACTTTAATATCTAAAAAAAATTCAATAAAATGATAAAATACCTAAAACAATGTCTTAAGAAGAACTATTTAAACTGGATTTTTATGGGAAAATACCATTTTTCGTCCTTTAACTTTGCCTTGGGGTCCATTATGGTCCATTAACTTTTAAAAAGACCATTTTAATCCTTTAACTCTGTAAACTGGACCACATTAGTCCTTTCCGTCCATTCTGTTAGTCAAAGTCAATTCATAACACCATGTGGCACTGACATGGAATTCCATGTGGCTTAACGACGGAAAAATCTCTCACTTAAGTATTTTCTGGATTTTGACTTGTGATCTTCATCTTCTTTCCCAATTTCGCCAAATCCAAATCGGATTAAACCCTAATCTGGGGCCTGGAAATCAGCGAAAGAAAATAAACATGTAACCCAAGATCAGAATCAAATAATTGCAAAGCCCAAATACAGATTTCAGAAAACCCAACTGCAGAACACAAAATCGAAACCCTAAAGTTTCATCATCATCTTCCTCATCTACACAAACTTTCTAGAAACAATGAGAAGAAAGAAAAAGAACATGGTTCATGTTCAGTAAACCATATACAACACAAACACAATAAAACCCCAAAATCACCATCATTTTCCTTCATAAAAACCCTTCAGAAAACGTTTTGTGAGAGGAAGAGAGATTAAAGAAAGAACTGTAAAAATCAGAAGGGTCTCACCTGTTTCTGTATATTCTGAATCGCAACAGTAGCATCATCATCAGCTCAAATCGGTTCAACGATCCACAACAACAACAATATCGTTCATCACCACCATCAAGAACGGTCAACACCCGTTTTTGCAGATTTGATATTGTGGATTTGATATTGTGCGTTTGAAAAATCTCTCACTTAAGTATTTTTTGGATTTTGACTTATGATCTTCATCTTCTTTCCCAATTTCGCCAAATCCAAATTAGATCAAACCCTAATCCGGGGTCTGGAAATCAGCGAAAGAAAATAAACATGTAACTTAAGATCAGAATCAAATAATTGCAAAGCCCAAATACAGATTTCAGAAAACCCAGTCGCAGAATACAAAACCGAAACCCTAAAGTTTCATCATCATCTTCCTCATTTACACAAACTTTCCAGAAACAATGAGAAGAAATAAAAAGCACACGGTTCATGTTCAGTAAACCATATACAACACAAACACAATAAAAACCCAAAATCACCATCATTTTCCTTCATAAAAACCCTTCAGAAATCGTTTTGTGAGAGGAAGAGAGATTAAAGAAAGAACTGTAATAATCGGAAGGGTCTCACTCGTTTTTGTATATTCTGAATTGCAACAGTAGCATCATCATTAACTTAAATCGGTTCAACGATCCACAACAGCAACAATATCGTTCATCACCACCATCAAGAACGTTCAACATCCGTTTTTGTAGATTTGATATTGTGGGTTTGAAGAATATAGTGGGTTGTTGTATGGGTTAATATGCTATATTGTGGTTGCAGTAAAACATGTTCCCCTTTCAATTGTTGCTTATTCACGCTTATTTTGGCCAAAATTTGAATATTAGGATTCGAAGTTATTAAACTGATTTATGAGTTTAGTTTGATTTTTAATGATTTTGAGATGGAAGCTAGGTTGAGGGCATGATTTCGAAGCTTTTTAATGTTGAGAAGTTGTTAAAAAATGGACCTGAGTTAAAACTCTTAAGGCTCTTCCATGGAGGTTGTGAGAAAATTTTCAAAACCCATTATAGATGATTTGAGTCAGTACCCTCACGAATGGGTACTGTCATATGAATGGGTATTGTTCAAATTTGTTGTTTTTTAATAGAAAAAATACCCATAAGCATCAACACTTAACTTTAAAAATTATGGGAATGGAAAAGAAAAGGAGTTAGGTGGAGATAATGGTTTTTCTGAAAAGATAAAATGATTGAATATTTGGAGAAGAACAATTCTTCTAAAATTGTTTTAATTTATATTTTTAATTTAATTTGGTAATGAATTTTGAAGGAGATGAAGAATATATTTACATCCAAAAATTCTCATTTAGTGTCCGATTTTTTGTCACTATATTGGTCACAAAAATTGAATTTTACATGTCACATGCCACATCGGCAAAAGTTAACGCCGTTATTGATATTTGGACAGAAAGGACATACGTGCTCTGTTTTTAACACTTAAGGGATTGATTTGAACTTTTAAAAAATTAAGGGGCCATAATGGACTTCGAGGCAAAGTTAAGAGACGAAAAAAGTTATTTTCCCAATTTTTATTTAAAGTTTTTATGAAAAGTTTATTTGCAAATTTTTTAAGCAATGGAATTCTATAAAAACAATTTTTTGAAAATAAAAAAACTGAAACTAAAAAGCTCTTAATAAGCAAGTTTATATGCATGCAATCTAGCCATTGACCATTATTTGTATAAAAAAAATGGCAGAAGAGACACTAATAAGCAATGTGAGCCTCTTAACGTTCCTTTCAATGACTAAGTCTGTGTTTGGTTACACGTTAGAAAGCACCAAAATCAATTATGGTCCCTTAAAAGCAATTCCAGCATGTTAGGCTTTCTGAAACTTCCTGCCGTGAACGTACATTTCCTTGCCGTGTAGAACTGGTGAACTAACATGACATACATGGGTAAAAGAAATATTACAAGGGAATCTCACTCGTTGTTATGAGATGTTTAGAATGGAAAAACATATTTTTCATAAACTTTGCAATAAATTAGTTGATCATGATTTTAAGCACGCTAATCACATAGGAGTCGAGGAGATGGTTGCAATGTTCTTAGTTGTAGTTGGACACGGGGTGGGTAATAGAATGATTCAAGAAAGATTTCAAAACTCGAGAGAAACTATAAATAGACATTTTCATGAAGTGTTATTTGTTTGCTTGAGTTTGTCCATGGAATATATTAAACCTCAAGATCCTTTATTCCATGATAGTCATTCAAAAATTAGAAATGATAAACGATATTGGCCATTTTTTAAAAATGTCATAGGAGCAATTGATGGTACACACATTCCATGTGTGGTTAGTGTCTGTGATCAAATTAAATTCATTGGAAGAAAAGGATATCCTACACAAAATGTAATGGTTGTATGCGATTGAAACATTTTGTGTTTTACTTTTGTATTGGCTGGATGGGAAGGTAAGCTCTCACAAATGCTAATCTGAATTTTCCACATCCTCCTCCAGGTTTGAATATTATTCTTTACAACTTATTAATATTACTTATCATGATTTATAGTTTTATTTTTTATCAGGTATGTATTATTTGGTGGATGTAAGTTATCCAACACCAATGGAATATCTTGATCCATATAGATGTGAATGTTACCATCTTCCTGATTTTAGACGGTCTCATGGGTTTGATAATCACAATGAGGTATTCAATTATTATCATTCAAGTTAAAGGTGCACATCAGAAAGAACTTTTGGTGTATGAAAGAATAGGTTTGCAATTTTACGCTGCATGCCTAAATTCTCAATTAAGACAAGTTGAAATAGTTGTTGCAACAATGGCTATACACAACTTTATGAGAAGGAATGTCAAAATGGATTTTGATTCCCATCGTTATGAAGATGAAGATATAGACTTTGATCGCAACGATTATCGTAGACCGATTGACTTAGATTCAACTTAAAATTTAAATATAGCTTCTTCATCAAAAAAGAATCATGTTAGTGATTCAATTTGTGATCAAATTATAGAATTAAAAAATAATAATTAAAATCGTATTAGTGTTTCAAATTTGTATTGCACTTTATATTATATTTTCTACTTGTAGTTTGATTTAAGTACTTCATATTTAACAAGGAATTGTATTTGAACTTATATTTGAATGATTTATTTTTAAAATCCTTTTTAGTCATTTGCACACCCAAAAGCAATTTTGATAAAAATATCCAAACAACATTTTTCATATAAATCACTTTAGTTGTTAATATACCAAAACATAAACCACTTTATATTAAACTTAATTTTAATTAAAATCAATTATGTATAATCAATTCTCTCAAAATTAATTTTCTTCGCCATAGAACCGAACACACGCTAAATAGCATTAAGCTTCAAAATAAGGTTGTCCTTTCTTAGTAGTACGATAATGCTTCATGTAACCATTTATGATGAGTGTCAAATACTTTCTACCACTTTTAAAAAGCCACATTAGCGTAGATTATTTTACATGGAAGTTTTCATAGGTTGACATGACATTTATTTATGTTTAGTTCATTTTTGTACACAACAAATTTGTAGATAATCAAGAATGTTAAGATCTAACCAAGGATGACTACAAATGGAAATGATCACATACACCATTTTATGTTTCTGAGACTTGATTTTAAAATTTGTGCCCTCGTCACATTCCCAAAAATAAAGGGTTCTTTAAAAGAAAAAAGAGATGATAAATCTGAATTTTGAACAACCAAACGTAGTTCTGATTCCTGCTGTCATCATACCTGACCACTAATAATGCCAGTCATTCCATTAAAGTAAGAAAATCTAGACAACTGATTCCCAAAGTTACATGTTGAAATCAAAACCAAGGAGCTGGATATACATGATGGCAATGCTTTTATAATTTGGGATAATAGCTCTCAACTTGCACGAATTTTCTTCAATTTGAAACAAATAACCGTCGTTCTCCCTACAAGTTGCTTCCCGAAGCAGATACCTCTGTACTGCAAACAGGGCAAACCTGCAAACAAAGAACAAATTGATATATAACAACTTCTCCGGTGCAAATAGCTCTTAAAACAACCTATTCAGGAAGGGATTAATTTATGATTTCTGGACGGGCATTACTGTTAGATTTTGTAAATGAGACAATCTAAACAGGTGGAGAACCAGATATCTATATCAGAAAAAAGAGACATTCATGCGTCAAGAACTATGGCAGAGTAAAAAAGCATTTCGTAAAAAATATGGTACAATACAATCATCCGTGCTTCAATTCCTTCACCAACTAGAATCTGAGTTGTTTTTTCTGTTGGTTGAGATTTGTAACCTGGGCCTTCAATTTTTTTTTTTTTCATATTTAAAACCAAAAGAAATTTTGCTAGAGTAGGCATCTAAGTGATAAAAAACTAACAAAGTTGAGCTGATTCAGTAGCTGGTTTCTTGACAGCCAAGAATCCTACATTTTTTATAACTGGCCTCCTTTAATTCTGTCGTTGTTCTATTGCTCTAATGCCCATTTGGACTAGAGATCGTTCAAGATCTTTAATTAGTAAACTTTTTTATTCGATTTCTTTCTTATTTCATATCCTTCTTAAAATTCAAATTTTGACTAATTAAGGCTAAAGCTCCCTTTAAAGTTAAGCTATTCTGCCGTTGATAAATTAATTGTTTTAGTGTAATGTGCAGCACTATCTAGCCCTTAATTGCTCAGTGTATAAATAATAAATAATGGGTGAAATTAATATTTACCAACCGGTGAAATGTTTTAAACTACATGCCAACTTCTTAAATATCTTAGAATATCAAATGCGCAGTTTTAAAGTTTAGGAAATAATGAGATTTGAAACATAGCAATAGAATCTGAGAGGACTGCTCGTGGAGGTTAAAAAAGTTGTAAAATAAATCATGAATAGAAAAATCAAGACAGCAAATAATGAAGATATTTGACATTAGATTTAAAAAAGCTATATCACAGTATGCAAATTAACGAATAGCAAGATGATATTGTTTAGACAGAAAGGGTCTATAAAACAGACTAATTCAGAAGTATTAGGATCCGAGGAGTGATAAGGAGTTCATGGGTTCAATTCCCCACTCTAACAACTGGTAACATTTTCCATTTAAAAAAACAAAGGTGTTAGGAACTGGAAATGATACTTGGTGTTATATAAACTATAGCCTTAAGGAGTTTCAGATTGATACTTTGATAAGTTTCAAATCATATCTATGTATTGCAAATTTAGGTTGAAAGTGAAAGATATAAAGCAAGACAGAAAATGATATATAGTGCAATCCAAGTTCTACTCAAGCTATTTTAAGGACTTCGCTAGCAGAACAATGCTAACAGCACAAAAGAACACTTATGCACCATTTATTCCATTTGTCTTGGATTAAATGCCACTTTCGTGTTGTGCGCAGATTTTAAGGAAATGATTAGTTGACTTCAATTGTAAAATTAGTATCATTTGCTAAAACACTCTATTAATGGTAGTTAGTGGAGTGAAATTCAATAAATAATAGTATATTAGTGGAGAAAAAAATAATAACTATTCCATTGGTGTTCTAAAGTAACAGTTGTTTAGAGACGGAGAAAAAGTGCAAATGTGACACTTTTTAAGAGACGGGGTTGAACCGGTTAGGCATAGAAGCATTATTCAATCAGATGCATATAACTGTTTAAGAGGGGCCTAATGGACCCATTCAAACTTACACTAGGAACTTGAACTAAGACCTCATGTATGGGGAGATAATAGTAAATGATTGGGAGGGGAGGAGCTCGTCATGTATGAACATACCTTGTTTATTTTCAACCAATTGTTAATGCACTCAGGATGGTACAGATGTTTGCAGGAAAGAAGTGTCAAGGACTCATCATCCTCATAGTCCACCCGGCAAATGACACACCTAAAAGGGATACAAAAATCAGGCAATAATGTATATATTATCATGATCATAGACAGTTAACGATAGAAGGAGCAGTATTTTGACATACGAATCATTGCTCCCGTGTTGATCACTCCCCGTCTTATAGTTGACTGAAGGCAAACCGGCAATAGTATCAGTCGAAAGACCTCTGCTCTCAGTTCCTACTACCTCACCTAATGCCAGGAGTTCCTAAAATAATTGAAGCATATTTTTAAAACATGAGAGAGAAACCAACAGAGAGTAGGAAGTGCAATATAAACTTTGATATTGATCAAATTTACCTCATACGAGAGTTCATCTGGATCGACATCCTCCCAAGCATCCTGCAGAATTAGAGGGTAACAATAAGTACTCATAGAATTGAGTTGAGTTAACATTAGTAACTGAGATGCATGATTCAATTCTATTATGCCAAAAAAAAGTATATCACTCCAGCTTGATGATTATGTCATTACAATAACACAATACCTTTAACATTAAGAAGATATCTGCAAGAGAAGTTATTTACTAACAATGGAAGAAATTAAGTTAAGATACTTTGTTGATCCAGAGATCACGTTATTATATTTTCTAATAACCTATTTTCAAACACCAAAATTAAGTGATAGTAGTATTTTATCTTCAGTTTTTGACCCATGTCGGTAGGGAACCAGAGTTATAAATAGCATGCATTATTAGTGCTGCTGTTGAAGCATGGGTGGCACCCACAATGAGAAACAATTATTTACAGTCTCACACAACTTCACCCATAATCTTCTACATGTTCATTGCTTGCTGTCTATTCTGTTATATGACCAAAATACTCTATAATGTGCACACAATCCTCGCCACTTGAGCTAGCTTTTGGAGTTGTATTAGGCCAAAATTCTAATATAGAACTAGAGTGAATCGTATACCTGCTATTGGGCTACCCACACATGTCTGTTACTAGAGCATATCTTACATCTGCTATAGGATTGGAAACACTGCTCAAAGTTTTATTCACACAACACCACTACTCTGGCATGTTGATTGTTCATGTGTCCCTACCCCTTTTCCAGTTTTCATGTGAATCGTCTTAGTGGCAAAACAGACTGTGTGGCTCTCTATCTCTTTCTTGTAAAACACCCTTCCAATTACTTCTAATTTTTTTGGATCTCTGCCCTCATTTTTCAACCTGGCATCCCTCTATTCTCTCTTGGTATTTTGTTTGGACTGTTTTTATTTTTTACTTCATTTTCAGCCACCTTTCACAACCTCTGCAGGCTGCAGATAGGACATCATCCACTCAGAGGCCTAAACATAATTGATTCTTTGGCTGTTGTTGTTACAGAGTTATTGGTATTTTGTTCGGACTGTTTTTCTTTTTTACTTCATTTTCAGCCGCCCTTCACATCCTCTGCAGGCTGCAGCTAGGACATCATCCACTCAGAGGCTTAAACATAATTGATTCTTAGACTGTTGTTGTTACAGAGTTATTGATGTTTGCGTTCAGCTTAGGACTATGTTTCTTACAATTAATAATGAACAACCTCAAATACAGCACAACAACCATTAAAAAAAAAATCTTACATGAATTTCATCTTATATGTATCAAGTGCAATAGATATAACTGAAATAAGCTAAGGGATAGTAACGAAGTTTCAAAGGAAAAGAATGTTAGTATTACAACAATTTTTTAATAGGACCACATTATGTTCACAACAAAATAAAATATCTAGTTACACTTGCATGTATTATTTTCTTAATAACCATGAAATATTCCCCTAATAATATGGTAGAGATTTCACGCCTATAAAATGTTCGTTTTCCAAAGTGCACAGGAGTGTAAATATACAGAATCTACAGATGATAGTCCACGAGTGTGCGTGAAAACGATAAACATAAAATAGAAACATTTACCTGAGAATTAGCACCATGTTCCTCCATGTCCTCAGCGTCCTCTGCAATTGAAAACGAAACTAGAGATTCTAACTGGATAGTTTGAAAACATAAGACATAATTTCACCAAACTTACACTCATAGCAAAGAAAGAAAACTTACGATCATGTATCCCAGCAAGTGCCAACAGTCTAGCTGCCATCTCCCTCTCTTCAGCCTCCTGTAATGCTCTTGCATAGGCTTCATCATTTGAAAACAGCTCTGGATCAAATTCAATGGTGGCATTATCATGTTCTCCAGCACTAGCATGAGCATGAACATCAAATACATCTTCATCTTCATATTCCTCATTATCGTCATCCTGGTCATCCTCATCCTCCTCGTCTACATCAGTTCCATCGTGCAGATCATCAAAATCATCTCCATCGTCATGCAAATAACTCCCACCCTCCCAACTTCCGTAGTCACTTCCATCATTATTCATTCTCAGCATCATGTATGCCCTTTCCTATTCAATCATAAAATTAAAAGAAAAATAGCTTATGATATTTTTCATATATTTTTTTGAACTTATTTTTCATAATTTAATTAAAGCAATATTAGGTTACAGAAAATGATTATGAAATAATAATCTAAGGTTAGTTAATGAATCCTAAAAAGTTATAATTCACTTCACTATCAAAATTAATTAAGGAATAAACAAAAACAAAAACAAAAGAAGTGATAATAGAAATGAGAAGAAGAGAGAAACCTAACCTGCTCTTGAAGAGTTCTGGCGAGGGCGAGGTCAGCATCGACTTGGCTGAGATTACTGAAAGGGGTTCTGGAAGGTTGTTGAGCGGCGGTTTCAGATCCAGTAGGTTGTTGTTGTTGCTGTTCCTCTTTGTCTTCATCTTCTTCTTCTTCTTTCTCTTCCATTTTCTCTGGTATGTTTTCCTCGCCGTTCAAATTGGAATGTTCTTCTTCACGGATTTGATTGTTGGATTTGACTCCTACTCCTCCGCCGCCGCCGCTCGAAACTACTTTGGCCGTATTTCCGGTGCCGTTGACGGTGGCGGTGGTGGTGGCGGTGTCGTTCTCCATTGGAATTAGGAAGAAGAAGAAAAAGAGTGAATAGAAAACGAAGAATGATCGAATCGAAGAATCAATCTTACGGAATATTATATAATATAATATAAAATAATTGTTTTTTTGTTTAAAATAGAAGAATAAAAAAGAGAAAACGGCAACGAAATCAAAATTGAAATGAAAGAAAAAAAGTTCTGCGAAAAAAGGTCTGGGAGTGGGGTCCAGTAGAATAGACGCTCCGATTCGGAGCACCGGTTCATTGCGGTGGGTCCCACAAATGATCAACGGTCGGCATTTGCGGATTTCTGTAAGTTTGTTTTGTTTGTTTTTTATTGTTGTTGCAATTTTTTGTTTTGTTTGTTTAATTATGTGTCATGGAGTCATGTTAGCGATATGTATTAAATCTTGAAATAATCTTATTTCAAGATTATTTGAAAAAAAAATCTTATTTGAATTTTTCGTAAAAAAAAATGGATTTAGTGGATCATATCAATGTAAATTTACACATCACAACCATTCACATATATTATTTTATAAATAATTAAAATAAAAGTTAAAATTCAATAAATATTTAACGGCTACGATTTGTTGAATGTGTAATTATTTCATTAAAAAAAACTTTAACAAAATTTATTAAATTTTAAATTATATAATATTTTCAAACGAAATTATCAACTATTTATTTTCTTCTTCATAGAAAAGTGGTATTTTGCAGACAACAAACTTTCATTTCATGTGCATTTTTGGTTCAACTGAAATAATATTATATAATTGTATTGAAGCTTTTAAAATTTTTTAAAATTTTGAGTTTTTGTATTCAAGTATGTTTGAAAATTTATAATAATTTTTTTAAAAAATTTGAAATTTTTAAACATGGAATGAATTAAATATAGATTTATTTAATTTTGAGCATGTTAAATATTTTTTTTATAAAACTCTAAACATGTGTTTAAACAAAATATTCTCAAAAATATATGTTGTTGGGCACTCTTGAATCCTTCTCAAAAATATTGAAATATTCATGTGATATGGATTTATAAATTAATTTTTTTTAATAATAGCATGTTGATATCTTTTTTAAGTTTATACAAAGTTCATTGAAACAAACATCAAATCAAACTTAATGATGTTGATGTCAGGTGAAGTTGGTGTCTTGTTGCGATTTTTTTAAAAATAATTAAGTATTTCAAAAAATTACGTAAATGGTCTTTTTTTTCAATAATTTTTCACATTGTCGCCGTCTAGGGTGGCGACCACACTCAAATAATGACCAAGTCGCCACTTGCATTGGCGAATATATTAATATTTAGGGGCTTGGTTAGAGGGGAAGTACAAATTTGGCGAAGTCATCAGAAGAATTCAGAGGCTTAGAACAAATACCTCACTTGAGACCGGATAAATAGAATATTTATGGGATGAAGTGGAAAACAACATTGATGCCATTCAAATGATGCATGGATCCGATGAAATTTTTTGACTGTTGTAATTTCTTAGATTTTAATGGTTGTTCGTGTTGTTGTTTTAGTCTTCGTGTTGTTATTTTAATCGCTGTTATTATATTTTAGTCTTGTTCTTATTGTTGTTTAAGTCTTATAGACGTCTCCATGTTGGAACTCATCTGACTTTTGAATAAAAACTATGTTGTGGAATTAGATCCACGATTGAGACACTTGTTTTTATTATGTCCGAATTGGCGACATATACTACACTTTCTTTGCATTTTATCAGCGACGCCCATTTCGGTTCTAATACCCTTGTTGTTTGGTCGACCATTTTTATTTCTCCGCATTGAACCGTTATGCCAAACAACTTCCTCGTCATACACTAGCCAATATGCCTCCATTGCTACCACTGGAAAGTAATTGTTGTATACACTGAGCAACATTGCAACCTTGTAAATTGGAGATACAAGTGATAATGCATCAAAGTGAGTATGTGAACAAGCTGCAGTAACATGAGAGCAAGGCATACGATAGGCTTGAAATTGGGCGCAGTCGCTACAACGATCTAGTATTAGAACCTGATACTCTTGTCTTGGCAGCCCCTGGTTGTGGTCAATTGTTTCTTTGACACTAAAAGTGTGGCCATGGCGTTCGAATTCTGTAACTCAATGGGTGTTGGCTTTGTCTGATTCTTGTTGCACAAATTTCATGCAGATATCGTTGTACACCTGTTGTGTCTATAACACTGCATTCCACTGCTTACCTCTTGTCGCGAATAATGTTGCCATCCGAAAATAGGTTGCACTCACCAAAGCGGTTACAAGTAGGTTTCGTATGCCCTTGAAGACGTCGTTCATCGATTCCACAAGATTTGTTGTCATGTGTGTAACACTCTATTTTTATTAGATTTTATTTAATTAGGATTATTTGATAATTGGTATTGTTTATGTGTTTATTTAATTATTTTTTAAGTAATAATTATTTGATTTTGTGGTAATATGTTATTTAGCTAATTAATAAATGGTAGAATTTTATTAGAATTAGCTATTGGGCTTAATGGGAACTAGAAATGAGAATAGTGGATGGGTTAAGCCCAATGAGATCATGAGAGTTAGAAGAGAATTTTATGAGTTAACCTAAATTAGATAGAAAGATAGAAAGAAAAGTAGAGAAGAGAAAAGAGGCAAAAGAGTAGAAGAGATAAGAGAAGAGGATTGTAGATTTCTTGAAGTTAGAAGGAGAAATTCAAGAGGTAAGGGTTTGAATACAAGTTCTTGTAGAATCTATGATTGGGTAATGTATGTGTTGTGTGAATCTCTTCGTTCTTTGCTATTTCATGAGAAATGTATGAACCCTAATTTCTATGTTATTTCTATGGATTTACATGATTTAACATGATTTTAATGATATATGTTGTTCAATGATGATTAATACTGGTTGTATTTGATGTTTATTGATGTTTGGAAGTGATTTGGAGTGGTAGGATGTGATTTTCGCAGTTCTGAGTATTGTTGAATTTTTCAGAAAATCGCAGGCCCCGCTGAGCGGAGCTGGTCCGCTGAGCGGAGCTGTGAAAGTTAAAAATCTCTGCCTGGTCTCGCTAGCACTCCGCTAAGCGGAACTTGTTTGGAGTTCGCTTCTGGACCCCTTCGCTGAGCGGACCCTGTTTTACAAAACATTTTCCAAACTTTGAAATGTCATAACTTTTGATCTGTAGCTCCGTTTTATGTGCCGTTCGAAGCGTTAGAAAGCTATCGTGATATTCTATATGATAGTATAGGATTTAAATGCACTTGATTGATTAATTGTGATGTTATTATATGGAATGACATGTAATTGTCTTATGTGCGTTATGTTAGTATGAGATGTATAGCAATTGTTGGAACACTTTGTGTAGATGTAATCATGATGTATGCGATTGGATATATGATGGTTGTTATGCCTTGTTGCAATTGTTAATTGTGTTGTGAATTTTGTGTACAATTGGCGGATAATTCATAGAGTTGGATTATGGTGATATGCGGTAAGTTAAGACTGATGAGATAATCTTAATTGCATAAATTGTTGGTATTTGTACATACATTCATAGCATGGTCAGCTCTATGGTGGAAGCGGTGAAACTTGGGTTCACATGGTAAGATACGTTGATCCTTGAATGGAAATAGGCGTAGAAGACGTGATCCTTAATTGGAGATAGGCGTATTGGCTTTGATCTTGTCCGGATCGGGAGCGTGGCTTGGATTCTAAACATTGAATCGAAAAGCAGTGAAACATTGGATTCACATTGGGTACCACATGCATTAAGTCAAATTTGTTGCATTTCGAGTCACATTGTGTGTTATGTGATTGCCTTGTATGTGATTTGTTTTGGAGTGATGATTGGTATATGATATGTGAATTGCTTAATTGAGAAGTGTGATGAATAGTAAAATGTACGCTTGTTTATGTTTGCATTTTCCATTATTATGTTTTCTATAAGAAGTTGAATTCTCACCCTTCTGTTTGAATGTTATCCTTTGTTGATAACGTGCAGGTTCCGACGAGTAGTAGCTTGTCCGAGGATTTAGCCGAGGAGCTCCTGAGTTTGTTATTGGATTAGGTAGCGAGTCATATGCTCTGATCATGTAACACTTGGGGGGATTTTCTTTATACTTATGCTTATGTTTGGATATTGTTATTTCATATGTTTTGTTGGATATTCGAATGTATTTGTTTGAGATCTCGGATATGTTGTTTTAAGGCTATGTGGCCAAGATTGTGGATTTCAAATTAGTATGTGGATTTTAATGTTAATTTGGATTTGGTAGATGAATATAGTATGGGATATATTCTTTGAATCTTTTAATAGCAATTCAATTGTTTTTCCGCAAGCGTTTATGCATAATGTATGAAAGCATGAGATATACATTTGTGTTACAAATATGATCTCTGCATATTAAGAATATTGGATGTTTTATTTTAGGTTTTCATTGTGATGAAAATAACATGTGACGCCCTTTTTCCTTTATGCATGCTTACTCTATTTGATTGTATGATATATTTGGGGTTAGAAAGGGGGTGTTATAATGTGGCCCCACCTCCCCCCATTATCGTACGACCTAGTCCACTTCTCTCTGTCAAGATAATCAATCCACCTCCCCGCATTGGTATTTGACAATGTTATTTCGCGGAGGTAGTATTAGAATCCTGGTTGTTTAAGGCATACCCCACATTCACCAAATTGTTCTTCAAAAATTTATCTTTGATCTCCCGCATAAAATTTTATGCAATATGCCTAATGCAGTAGACATGCGTAGATGGGGGGTCGTGCCAACCATTTTTCGGATTGTTGTATGCACTGTCAATAGAAGCGTGCCTGTCAGAAATAAAACAGAAACAGGTTGTGGAGCAACTTTAGCTCGGGGATTCTTGAGAAAGTAACTCCAAGCAGCAATTGTTTCTCCTTCTACTAGAGAAAATGCTATGGGGAAAATATTATTGTTTCCATCTTGTGCGACTAACATTAGTAATGTTCCTTTGTATTTCCCGTACAACCAAGTTCCATCAATTTGAATAATCAGTTTGCAAAAAGCAAATTCGATGATGCAGGGTCGAAACGCCCAGAAAAGTCTATGGAATATTTCATTACCTTCGAGATGAGTTCCGTATGGGGATTGTGCAGGCAAGGTCTCCATTATAGAAACCGTCCAAGATGAATATAATTGAAGTGCAGCCAAGTAGCGTGGAAGTTGTTTGTAGGATTCTTCTCATATAGCGTAGACCATTTCAATTGCCTTGGTTTTCGCTAACCAAGCCTTTTTGTACGACAATCTATATTTGATCACATAAACGCAATGGGAGATAATCGTCTTGACCTTCAGTGACAGGTCAGCATCTACGAGAGGTAATATGGTATGACATATCATATCATGGCTTAGTTTTCGATGATTTTGCACCATATTGGTGTTAACGCAAGTGTGGGCTTGAGAAATCGAACCTATCACCCAAGCATTAAATTTCTTTTTAAATGATGCCATCAGTCTATACCCACACTGGATTTTTTCACAAAATGACATATCTATCTGGATTCGATAGATCAACATTGTATTCAACACAGTTTGCTAAGTGTCAATTTTTGATTGCTAGCATATAATCTTCATTTGTATGAAATTTGTCACCCTTTTTTAACTCCTCGTCAAACCTCATATACGGGTTGTAGAACATATCGACCGATGGCTCATCCTCGCCAAAGTTCAGGGTTGTGAAGTGCGCTGGCGGTGAGTACGCATGCGAATGAGGTATTAGAACTTGTTCTTCATCTTCAGAATCACGATTCACCAAGTCATCAACCACATATTCTACGTCGGTTTATTTTTCAACGAGATGTTTGGCATCTTGTTCATCGCCAACAACGAGATTAATAACTTGAGACTGAATAGTCTTAGACGGTTCAATTTGTTTCAGCATAATGTACAACTCTATATACACGTAACCAGAATACTCATTGTTACGAAACATGTTTTGAACCTCTATGTCATTTTAAATCCCTGATCGATAAAACTTGACTGAGTTGTTATCAGAAAAAAATGGATATTGGTAGATAATTTGGGAGACTGTTTATTTAAGTTTGGACTCTAATTTCTTTTTCAGATACGAGAAAACAACTCTTATATTTAGACAAAAATGTGTAGAATCAGTGTTTCTAAATAGAAAGCCGGTTGTATCACATTCGTAGGTCTCACCATTTACGTGAGCTTTGATTTTGTATTATGGTACGAATTCCATATTTTGAGTGATTTTGTGAATGTTTTAGATGTGAATAAATGTTTGTGAATATTTGTGTATGAATGATATGAATAAATAGGAACACAAGTTATACATGCATGCAACATATTCAATACGTGAAAGACACAAAGTGGACAAGACAAGACATGCAAGATTCCCATCTAGCCACAAGCCTAGCGCACTAGCCCCATGCATGCATGCATGCATGCAGTATGTGTCACGCATTTTCCCCATGCAGGATTTCCATGCCTATGCAAGCCGCCAATGTGAGTGGCGACAACTCCTAAAATAAAAAATATCCAATGCCAAATTCATCATTGAAACAAAATACCCCACATGGATGGCCAACGTATTTATGGTACGAAAGGCCGATAATATATGGCGCGTGTGTGTAGACTTCACAGATCTGAGCATCGCCTATCCCTAGAATCTATACCACTACCAAACATCTATAGTCTCATTGACTTATCGTCAGTCTACCACACGTTAAGTTTCATGGACGCCTACTCGGGATACAATCAAATATGGATAGATCCCTAAATACGTCCAAAATAGCTTTCATGTCAAACCACGGCAACTACTACTACAATGTTATGCCCTTCGGCCTCAAGAACCCTGGCGCCACATACCAGTGACTCATGGATGTTGTATTCTCCCAACAGATAGGAAGGAACCTGGAGGCATACGTGTTACCTTGTAATTTTTGACACATGTATATGACAAGGCACAAGGTCTAATCTCTTGCAAGCAGATGTATGAATGTTGTTTTTTTTTTTGGTTGAAGGAGTCTTAGTCGACCTGAAAGTTTGTTGCGTTTATTCCGGGTCGTCGAAATACAACGCCCATGGATCTCAGCCGAATCTTTCCTATTGGAGAGTCGAAGTCATAATGTTCTAAGGACTTAGAATTTTTTTAGTTATCTTGCTTCATTGAAGCGTAGTCGAGATAGATTTAAGTGAATTAAGACAAACGGGTTTTCAAAGACACGAGGAAGCTTGTGGGACAAAATTTTGCATGAATCAGGAAACGTGGCAGATTTTGCTTAGTCGGCCGTTATAGACGATTATTTAGGATCTCTATATAAGTAGCTTTTGTTTCCAGTTGTAGGGGTCCACATTTGTTATATTTCTTAAGAAACTCAAAATACCCGCGTCAAAGAGTGAAAAGAGTATCATTTGAAAAATGTATGTAAGCATGACATATTACAAATTTCAAACAACTCTATTTTTAATGCAGATTTAAATATTTTTCTTTATTAATTCCTTTGTCAACATTTTACCCTTTTTCAATTTATACTTTCTAGTCAATTTCTTAGTTTTAGCCTTAAAACTTAAGTTTCAACAAGCATTTTTCAATTAAACTAAGCATCTACATCACTATAAATAAACATAAAATTGATAAGACTTTGGCATTATGTCCTAGGATTCTCTACTTGATCCTGCAAGTAATCTTTAATAAAGAGACTATAGATTGTTTACCAAAATTCAGGGTAAACAATGGGTCAATGATATGATTTTTAAAACTGGGGAAAAGTGTAGTCATGCCGACGATCTAAAAGACATCGTGCAATTCGTAAGGAGGTATGATGTGCACCCAAACCCCGCAAAGCATCGCCGATCATCAACAGGGTCTCTCACCTCACGTGAGTTGGTCCCTCAAACTACCTTAAAATACCACCATACAATACTTCTCGCTGCCGTGAGCAAGCCTTCACCATCAAAACGTGATATACACATATTAAGGCCTCTGAATCTCCCCGCCTTTGCAGGGACAGCATGCACATATGTACTCTTCAACCAGTACAAATTGTGTTTGGTAAAATTTAAGTTGAATATGAACAAATTATTATCATTGTCGTTATCAATTACAAAAATTTTAATAAATTTTTATGTATTAATATAACTAAATTATTGATATTTATAAATTAGTAATATATATTAAAATAACTACTAATATTTGTTATTAAACATAAAATTAAATTCTTATATTTTATTAATATTATTGGACTAAAGTAATATGTATTTAAGATTTTTTTTTAAAAGAAGTTTTAATTTGGATGATAACACTTGTGTCAATTACTATAATTTTATAAGAGAAAAAAAGAAGTGTAAAATATTTTTCATATGACAAATGAGAGAAGTGTATTCTATTAAAATTTTGATATGACACAGTAAATTTAAAAATATTAATCGGTTGTATTTGTAATATTGTTTTAATTTAATCGATATGAACCTTTAAACTCATTTTATAACTACAATTAACTTATACAATTAGTTTTTCTTGACATGATTTGAACTTTGAAGAATAAATAGCAACGAGCTGACTCCATCCAGTTTTAATTAATCTAAACATTAAAATATATATACCTCTGAATACCATCATATTTCATGAATTCATACAAAACCTCAAAGTTTATGAATTAATGATATTGATATTACTACTCTACATGAAACCAGTATTGTGTAGGTATTTTGTTTTATAATTTGAGTTTTAGGTTTCATTTACTTTTGTTATTTTTCAGCCCTTTTCTATCACTTATTGTTTCATTGTTGTTATCTTTTAGAAAATTTTGGTATCAAAGATTGGACTTCTGCCTGCAAGTTGTTTGATAAAATGCCTGAAAGAAATTGATAGCACTTGAATGAATTCAGATGCATTTCTATAGTAAAACAAATGGATTCATAATAAGCTTATTTTCTGCTCACTTTTTTCATATGTAGTTTATATTACAAGTTGAAATTTGATATAATCCATCAGTTTAGTTTTAAGGGTTTCAATTGAGGGATGTTGTTTTTCTTTAATTTGAAAATGAAGCATATTACATGTTTGATTAAATGTCTTTAGAGTGAATTCATTCTCATAATCCGTGTGTCATACTAGGCTGTTTGATTTAAGCTAATTTCTTTACGGTGTTTTAATTGATTCTGGTTTTGCTATTTGACATTCTGTTTATGTTGCTTTCGTCAGGTGTTCGCTCATGATACATACACTAAAAGTGTTTGACTTGGTGGTGTGACAAGATAAATGCTTGGTGGATCACTGTCTTGTAAAACTGCAGATATAAATGGAACTCTGCTCAACCTTCTTGGTAATTGCAAATCAATGCTTGAGCTGAAGAAGCTTCATGCTATTGGGATCTCTTTTGGTTTATCTCATGAAGACTCGTTTATGTACAAAATCCTTTCATTTTCTGCTCTGTCCAATTCAGGCGACATTGATTATTCCTACAGGGTTTTCTCCCAGCTTTCCAGTCCAACAATTTTTAGCTGGAATACAATCATAAGAGGCTATTCAAATAGCAAAAATCCAATTCATTCCCTATTTATTTATCTAAAGATGCTGCGACATGGGGTTGCACCAGACTACTTAACATACCCATTTCTCGTGAAGGCCTCAGCACGCCTTTCAAAACAGGAAAGTGGTGTATCTGTGCATGCCCAAATTATAAAAACTGGGCACGAGTCTGATAGATTTATCCAAAATTCTTTGATTCACATGTATGCTTCTTGCGGGAATATTATGTGGGCTCATAAAGTATTTGATAGTATGCAAGGAAAAAATTTGGTTTCATGGAATTCCATGTTAGATGGTTATGCCAAGTGTGGAGAAATGGCTTCGGCTCAGAAAGTTTTTGAGTCAATGCAGGAGAGGGATGTTCGGTCATGGAGCTCTTTGGTTGATGGTTATGTGAAGGCTGGAGAGTACAGGGAAGCTATGGCCATCTTTGAAAAGATGCGGGCTGTTGGTCCCAAAGCCAATGAAGTGACTATGGTGAGTGTCTTGTCTGCTTGTGCACATCTTGGCGCTCTAGAAAAAGGGCGAATGATGCACAAGTATATTGTTGACAATTGTTTACCAATGACAATGGTCTTGCAAACTTCTCTTGTGGACATGTATGCTAAATGTGGGGCAATAGAGGAGGCTTTGTTTGTATTTCGGGGCGTCTCAAAGAGTCAAACTGACGTGTTCATTTGGAATGCAATGATTGGAGGTCTTGCCACACATGGGTTAGTGGAAGAATCTCTTAAATTGTTTAAGGAAATGCAAATGTTCGGCATCCGATCCGATGAGATCACATACCTCTGCTTGTTGGCTGCCTGTGCCCATGGAGGACAAGTTAAAGAAGCATGGTACTTCTTTGAGAGCCTTGTTAAATGTGGCATGACACCTACAAGTGAGCACTATGCTTGCATGGTAGACGTGCTGGCGCGTGCAGGTCAATTAACCACTGCATACCAATTTATTTGTCAAATGCCCATAGAACCATCAGCTTCCATGTTAGGTGCTCTTTTTAGTGGGTGTATTAACCATAGAAATTTAGATCTTGCAGAAACAGTTGGCAGGAAGCTTATTGATCTAGATCCAAACAATGATGGAAGATATATTGGCTTGTCAAATGTATATGCAGTTGTCAAACGTTGGGATGATGCAAAGAGCATGAGAGAAGCCATGGAAAGAAGAGGAGTGAAAAAATCACCTGGGTTTAGTTTTGTTGAAATATCTGGGATCCTTCATAGATTTATTGCCCACGATAAAACACACCCTGATTCAGATGAAACTTATTCTATGCTACATTTTGTTGTCTGTCAAATGAAACATGGTTGCCGCCAGCACAATCAGGAGGAGAATTTGTTGAATGATACATCAATAGAAGATGATTTGATTCTCTTTTGAGTAGATTGCGTTAAAGTTTGTAGCAGTTAACATTTGTTGTGGAAGAGTTATTGCACAAGACCTACATGTCGGTTACAGGCGTAAGGAATGTAACTACCATTTCACATTGTGAAAACAAGTTTGTGCACTCTAACAAGTAATAACTAGATAAAAGCCTCGAAAAACCTGATGGTTCTGGAATTGTTGGCAGTTTGTTGACCATGTTGTTTACTACATATGTTTGTGGACACAGTTTAAATACGTAAATAAATATCAAATCAATAGTCTTATTTATATTTATGATTTGAGTCAATAATTTCTATCTGTAAGATTTGAAATTAAGAATTTACATCAAAGGAAATTAAATTAGCCTCTTTCCTACTCCAAACCGAGGGGCATCAATTAAAATAGTGGTTCTGATTATTTCAAATGTGGTAGAAAATATCTTAGTTGAAACTAGTAGGCATCCATTGATTCGACCCCTGACCTTTCATACCAGAAAACTTAAGGACTTAAATCTGCGCCCTTGTTGGTGCAAAATTGTTGGTTTTAGGGTGTTTGTAAAGGTTTGTTTTGAGCTTTAGAAGCACCACTCTGTCAACTTGCCAAAATACTATGCTTTACATCTCCTTTAAGTACTTTTTTTTTGGGGGATATAAAACCTATCAAATTTGAACAATATTCATAAGTCTTAATTTGACAGACTCCAGATGATCTTGCACTAATTAAAAAGTATTTGTTTTTGACTATTTGAAGAATCCATACTAGGTAGGTGAAATCTTAAACTGGTTGTAGATACTAGATACTACAGAAGGATGGAAGTTGAACTTTCACAGTGAATTTGCGAAGCAAGAGAGATGGAGTTTTTTTTAATTGTGGTGAATGGATACAATATATTTTGATCAAATTAAGCTGATATCATTTTCTGTGCAAAAAAGTTGTAAAGTAGCTTACTCCACCTAGTGGAAAAAGGCTCTATTGTTTCTTACATTACATCCTTTGTTAACTCTGTTGTTAATTACTCATACACATGCAATCTCTTAAAGCTAATTATCTAATTATTATGTGTGTGACCTAAATTATGAAGTATTTATCAATTCATTTGTTGGGTTTCAGTATTTATGCAAGCAAGTACATACTAATCATTGCTAGTGTTAGTGAGCATCAGCCGCCAACTTGGCCTTCTTACTTTATGGACATCAATGTCTTGGCGTTTCTGGTTCCAGCTGGCATTATCGTGAGTTCTCTTGCTGAAAAGGTCTTTTGTTTGATTTTCTCATAGTATTCTGAGAAGCTCTTAACTTAGTCATGTTGGTTCTTACTGTTGCAGGCTTGCTTTTCGCCTGTATCTGATGCTAGCTCTTTTGTGATACATTATATTGTTACATCGGTGTATTTTTCTGGTGTCATGGTATGGAACTATTGGGACTGCAGTATTTCAACTTATAGCATTTTTTATTTCATTTTATTGACTACCCAATATCATCAAATATCAGGTTCGCCTGATGCTTGTGCTTGCTCCAGCGGCTTGCATCTTGTCTGGAATTGCTCTTTCTCAAGCTTTCGATGTTTTCACTAGATCAATTAAATTTCAGCTACCCAGTCTCTCAGTTGATTCTCATATTGATGTAAGCATTTGTTCTTTAATTGTCATCAGATTTGACATTGCTTCCTTTTAGTCACTCAATGAGTTATCCTTGTTCAAATTGTGCTTTTGATTATCAAGGCTGGAGGTGCCAGTTCTGAAAGTGTTGTGCCAGATGATACTGTGGAGACTGATAAAACTGAGGACACACCTAAGGAACGGACCTCAAAAAAGAGCAAGAGGAAGGAAAAGGAACCTGTGGAAAAGCCTCCTAGCAAGTCACAAATTAAGAAAAGGCTTTCGGTTTTACCTCTGGAAACATCCATTATTGCTATTGTCTTACTTATATTGTTGGGTGCCTTCTATGTGGTAATTTCCAAATCATCCCGTCATTCATTTGAAGTTAACTAGGTTTCTGAACCATAATATTTTCAAATTATCTTTTACTTTTCAATATATGTTTTTGTTCCCCACTAGGAATTTAATATTAGTTATTCCTTTTTATTTAACTTAATGTATTTCTTTATTATTACTTCACAATTTACTTTTATTTTTAGATAAATTCCTGGTTGTTTGTTAAATCGGTGCTGGTTTGTACACAATTAGGTCTATAATGTCATCTTTTATTGATATTTTGTTATTGTCTTTCTGAAAACAGTCAACAAGGCATCCTCATGGTGCAGTGTATGTCAATAAAAAAATCTTTCTTGATGTTTACAGTGACCTTATTATCTTGATCTCTCCTGTAGGTTCACAGTGTATGGGCAGCAGCAGAAGCTTATTCAGCCCCTTCTATCGTCCTAACATCACATTCACACGACGGGCTTCATGTTTTTGATGATTTTAGAGAGGCTTATGCTTGGTTGAGTCATAACACAGAAGTAGATGATAAAGTAAGTTTCACGGCATTTCCATATTTTTCTGCTGAAACATATGAATTTGCTTCTGTAAGAACTTTATAATCTGTTGTAACACTTTGGTATGTACTGTTTTTAAAGAGGGACACTTTGGAATGAACTATCAGTGTCTCTTGTCTGTCAAGTTCGACATACTGATTAATGATCTTCTATCTGCATAAGACTGCATGATTTTGTTGATTCTAATCTTGAAATAGATGTCTTAAAATTTAACATTTTTTTTGCAACGTACATTCAAATATACAAAATGTGATGTGATCGGTGATGCCACTGTAGGTTGAGCAAGTTGCCATTGAGGCTGCAGATGATGAAATTTCACTATTTTGTATTTTCTATAGTTTGATATTATGGATTGTGAAATGCCATTAGACTAGAGATGGCTTACTTGATGTTTTGTATTAATTTGGGGCATTATCCCTAGCTTGTAAAAAAACAATTGGTCCCACTAACATTTTGATTCCTTTCTCATTTTTGTGTGTGGCTAGTTGTTGAGTAGAAATTATCAATCATTATATTTGAATCACTAGTACTACACTCTTTGACGCGTTCTAGTTATCAGAATATTAAAATTTATGAACTCGTGGGAAGATCTTCATAGGTAGGCTTATCAACCCTTTAGTATTTAATAATATTTAACATTGTTTAATGTTGAATCCATGATATATTCGATCACTCAAGTCAAATGGATAGTTTATGGCTTAAGTTTCTAAATTGTTATCCTCCATAAGATTACTCCCCCACTTCCAATTAAAAGAAAAACAAAAGTTAAATTTACTTCTCAAAATTTCTTGTAGGTGGCTTCTTGGTGGGATTACGGATATCAAACAACTGCAATGGCTAACCGAACTGTTATCGTTGACAATAATACCTGGAATAACACGCATATTGCTACTGTTGGTACTGCAATGTCTTCTCCAGAAAAGGCTGCTTGGGAAATTTTCCACTCTTTGGATGTCAAATATGTTCTTGTTGTCTTTGGAGGTCAGCTTCTTTTTTCATATTCGGATTATCAAAGTCATTCTCTTCTGATTTGTTGCTCCGTGCTTATTATTAGGATTGGTGGGGTATCCCAGTGATGATATTAATAAGTTCCTGTGGATGGTTCGTATTGGAGGGGGTGTATTCCCTCACATAAAGGAACCTGATTACTTGGTAAGTCATACTTGAAATTTTGGCTGTTTAATCTGGGCATCGATATATGATTTTCTAAAACAGACGATACTCTAGCTGCTTTCATTAATTGCTCAGCTTATTAGTAGTGTTAACCCTTCTTTGTTTTCAACTTCTTCAAAAGAGGGATGGCCAATATCGAATTGATTCTATGGCCACACCAACAATGCTTAACTCCCTCATGTATAAGCTTTCATATTACAGGTCAGTTTCATTGTAAAATTGGCTTTAAAAAATTATCTGTTTTCAACTGTTAGGCTGCTTAACTACCCTCTACATTGGTTTGCTACAGATTTGTGGAGACAGACGGTAAAGCATTTGACAGAGTGAGGCGGACAGAGATTGGAAAGAAACATTTCAAACTTACGCATTTTGAAGAGGTCAGATTATTTTTTATTAGTCTGCTCTGTGCACTTAGGGAGGGAGGGTAATATGAAATTAATCTATTATGAGTTTTGTCTGGCTGTCTAAAATATATGATGATACTGAAATTAATTTATACTTAGTGTGTGGCAAGATGAATTCACATACTGAACCGATCATGGTATCTGTTCTACAATATCTGATAATTTACCAAGTGTTTATCTATGCTGGCATATTTTGTTGTTATATTCATCACAGCAATCATTCTTTCTAATATTCTTTTCAGTGCTTGTTTTGGTTTTCTGATGTAAGTCACTTAAATGCATTCAGGTGTTCACAACCCACCATTGGATGGTGCGGTTATACAAGTTGAAACCTCCAAAGAACAGGATTCGGGGAAAGATTAAAAAAACAAAATCTGTAAGAATATAATTCTTTTCATCTACTTAGATTCCTTGTTAATATTTGATTGGAAATAACTTCAGCTAGACATAACTGGTCTCTCGTCTTATGTTTTGCAGAAATCAACCCCAAAAACTGTCTCAAAAAGGAAAGGACTAAAAAGGAACCCTTTTTAGTTTAGTTTTCCGTTTATTTATTAGTTGGTAAGCATATTTATTAGTATGCACTTCATGTACACATGTATACAGCTAATAGAAAGGTCATGGAGAGATTTTGCAGGCATTGTTAGTTACAATCTCTTGAGTATCAAATGATAAACAATTTTTGGAATTACATCTTTTTGGACTGAACTGGGAAGATCTCATTTTTAGGATTAAGATGCTTTTGAGCAAATTTCGTTGATATAAATATTCTTGGCATTTCTCTTTTAGGGTTGAAATCTAGAAAATCCTGAATTAGTTAATGGTATTTATTGTTCCCGATGAAATGGATAAATGAATCTCGATGCATGTTAAGTTTGTTAGAGATCATTAACTAGTTTCTTGCACTTGGTTTGTCATCAATAAGGCTCTAAATAGAGCAAATGTATCACCTTTCATTATCTTTTCATATTGTTCCCCAAGAGATTTTTGTCTCAATCATTAAACTCTCAAGCTTCCTTTTCACCTTCTTCTCCTTATCCTTCTAATTTTCAACATGGTATTAGAGTGATACTTTCCACCTTGCATCATCAAACCAGAACCACCTTCCATCCGCAGTCTTCTGCAAAACCTCTTTTCATTGTCAGTTTTGAGATTCTCATTCAATCTTGAAAGCCCTTAAGGTTTCTTTTTCTCTTCATCCCCACATTCTTTGATTTCCAACAATTTTTCACTGCCATATTCAAGCTGTTGCTGCTCAAATAATTTTATTTAGCAGACCATATTTTTTGCATACTACTACAAATGAAAATAAGGGATAGAACTTAACACACATTTATTAGGTATTTAATATTTAGTTATTCCTTTTTATTTAACTTAATGTATTTCTTTATTATTACTTCACAATTTACTTTTACTTTTAGATAAATTCCTGGTTGTTTGTTAAATCGGTGCTGGTTAGTACACAATTAGGTCTAAAATGTCATCTTTTATTGATATTTTGTTATTGTCTTTCTGAAAACAGTCAACAAGGCATCCTCATGCTGCAGTGTATGTCAATAAAAAAATCTTTCTTAATGTTTACAGTGACCTCATTATCTTGATCTCTTCTGTAGGTTCACAGTGTATGGGCAGCAGCAGAAGCTTATTCAGCCCCTTCTATCGTCCTAACATCACATTCACACGACGGGCTTCATGTTTTTGATGATTTTAGAGAGGCTTATGCTTGGTTGAGTCATAACACAGAAGTAGATGATAAAGTAAGTTTCACGGCATTTCCATATTTTTCTGCTGAAACATATGAATTTGCGTCTGTAAGAACTTTATAATCTGTGTTGTAACACTTTGGTATGAGCTGTTTTTTAAAGAGGGACACTTTGGAATGAACTATCAGTGTCTCTTGTCTGTCAAGTTCGACATACTGATTAATGATTTTCTATCTGCATAAGACCGCATGATTTTGTTGATTTCAATCTTGAAATTTATGTCTTAAAATTTAACATTTTTTTTGCAACGTACATTCAAATATACAAAATGTGATGTGATGTGATCGGGGATGCCACTGTAGGTTGAGCTAGTTGCCATTGAGGCTGCAGATGATGAAATTTCACTATTTTGTATTTTCAATAGTTTGATATCATGGATTGTGAAATGCCATTAAGACTAGAGATGGCTTACTTGATGTTTTGTATTAATTTGGGGCATTATCCCTAGCTTGTAAAAAAACAATTGGTCCCACTAACATTTTGATTCCTTTCTCATTTTTGTGTGTGGCTAGTTGACGAGTAGAATGTATCAATCATTATATTTGAATCACTAGTACCACACTCTTTGATGCGTTTTAGTTATCAGAATAGTAAAATTTATGACCTCGTGGGAAGATCTTCATAGGTAGGCTTATCAACCCTTTCATATTTAGTAATATTTAACATTGTTTAATGTTGAATCCATGATATACTCGATCACTCAAGTCAAATGGATAGTTTATGGCGTAAGTTTCTAAATTGTTATCCTCAATAAGATTAATCCCCCCACTTCCAATTAAAAGAAAACAAAAGTTAAATCTTACTATTCAAAATTTCTTGTAGGTGGCTTCTTGGTGGGATTACGGATATCAAACAACTGCAATGGCTAACCGAACTGTTATTGTTGACAATAATACCTGGAATAACACGCATATTGCTACTGTTGGTACTGCAATGTCTTCTCCAGAAAAGGCTGCTTGGGAAATGTTCCACTCTTTGGATGTCAAATATGTTCTTGTTGTCTTTGGAGGTCAGCTTTATTTTTCATATTGATTTGACCCCTGACCTTTCATACCAGAAAACTCAAAAAGGTATAGCTAGGAGAATTAACTATGACTAGCAAATATTGTTCGGTGCCTATATATCCTTGCATCACAAATCTGATGTTGATGTCTTTAGTTCTGTTGGAGATGCCTGTGTGAATCGATAGAATCTACATACGGTATTGATTGTAGCAAATTTAAAATAAAATCATGCTAGTATTGACGAGGGCTGTCCATTATGCTTTTGAAATGAAAATATTAAAAATACCTTATACGGTTATACCATTCCACATGCTTTTGTGAAACAACTTTTGTACATCAGTTTTTTTTTTTTTGTAGAAATATAAAAATTAAACGAAGAGTTTACACTCATGTCGCAGAGTATAGTACATCAATTGTTCATTTATGTTGTGATTGGTGGAATTATCATTGACATTCTACATCTTGATTTCCTTGTGTATCCTTCATGACATATTGCTCTTCCTCAATACTTTTTCCCCATAAAAGAATATACATGCCAACAATAACCAAGGCAGATCCTGCAATACTGCTTGTAGCAGTTAGGGATTCATTAGGTGCAATGGAAGAAAGAAAAGGTGTGGAAATCATAGAAGAGTGAAAAAAGAAATCAACCTTCCCAAGTATATTTCCTCCTTTAGTATTGAGAAATCGAGAACAGCTACGAATATTTGTAAAAGAGGGGTAAATGCTGCAGTAAAAACTGGACCCCTTTGCTTGACACACCATGACATTGCGACATAGCACAACCCCGATCCCACCAATCCCTAAGATCACATAAATATTTTGAGTTCTAAGATTTCTATATTTAGTCATGAACTTCACAATTAGTTTTGAAAAGGATTTGAATTGCTGCAATCAATAATTCACGCAGTCAGCACATGGGTGGTATTTCAATCAAGATCAGACGATGCAGAAAGGAAAGAATTGACTTTTTTGCAACTCTATCATGCTTGAAATCTGACTATCCAATCTTGATCCAACGACCATGATGTCCTGGCTGCGTGAAATCGTGCGATTTTTTACTGCACCCAAATCCTTTTGAAAACCTTGTACATGATGTGTGTATTTCATTTCATCGCAAAGAGCATACTTACAGAATATATTACACACACTATTTCTAGCTTTCCTTTGACGATCCATGAGCCATTCTTTCCCTTGATGACCAAAGTTAATATTGTTGATTGAATAGTAGCAAAAAGTGACAAAATAGCAGTGCTAGAGTATTGATATGGATACTTTTTGCTAATCTTTGCTTGTAGAACAAACCATGAAGACCACAAAATGCAACCTGCAGTCAGAAGTATTGATCCTACAATCCATTTCTCTAACTTTGCAGCTGGTGGCCCATTTGTATCTCTATGTGCTATGTGTTGAGATTGTGGGTTGTTCAAGGGAATTCCTTTATAAAAGGCTAACAACAAAACTCCACCAATACACACAATTGCTCCCAAGGTTTTGGCTTTGCCACTCTTGATTTTCAAGTTCACCTTCTCTATCCTAAAAAATTTTCAATCTGGTAATTAATTGAAAATTTATTGTAGTTATATTAATACCGCAATCAAGTAATTATGTCTTTTTGTTTAACTTACCCAAATGGAAGTGACATGATGAATGTAAATACAGGTACCATGTTGAGGAATGCACATGAGACTGTAGCAGATGTATACCCAAGTCCAAGAAGAAACAGGTATTGGGGAAGTGTTACTCTGAAAGGCATTCATAGAATGTTATTTATTTGATAACTATAGTATTAGCACAGAACTATAAGCGTGTTCTTCCGTCCCGATAATTCATACCCGACAAGAGCAGATAGAAAAAGGAGACATATTATGCGAGCCTCCAGTTTGTGTTTCCTGTAAAAAAAAATTTGAAAACTGCTTCAATATATAGGCCCAAACAAGTTATAAATAAGTTGTACCAACCAAACACCAAAGGACGAATACCCTTCATAGAACCATGCAATAGGTGTCATGAAGACGAATGAAATTGCTTGTCGATATGTTACAATTGACATGTAGTCCATTCCTTCATTGAGAACCATTTTGAGAAGTAAATTGACAAAAGCAAGAGCTAAGTTAACTATAATCAAGGTAGTAACTGGCTTGCACAATACATGGCATTGCATCTTGAAAATCCCCTCTTTCAAATTCGTAGTTTGTTGTTAGTTTTGGAAGG
This sequence comes from Vicia villosa, assembly GCF_029867415.1. NCBI lineage: Eukaryota > Viridiplantae > Streptophyta > Magnoliopsida > Fabales > Fabaceae > Vicia > Vicia villosa. The sequence goes on from NC_081181.1 coordinate 12,727,040, forward strand.
AATGGTTTGATGCAAGTTGTTTTCTTCAATATATAGAGGAGTTATTAACCTCATAGAACCAACATGATTAACATTCCTCCGTCGCATCAACACTTTTTAGAGATTCTACTTGGTGACTCTTTTAGCCATATTTTTCTCATTCCCTTACTACTATTCCCTTGCTCGAGTTATAAGCTTACTGAAGTAAAGCAGTGCTAATAAAACCACGTTTTATATACATTATAAATATATACCTTTCTCAATTGATATCAGAATAACTATATTCTTTTATGAATGAATATAATCCAAAGTAATGAAAGGATGTTATGTTACTGTTCTTAGAACCATTAGCTTCTTATTCTTTTGACGAAATTTCCAAGTGGTTGTGACTTGTATGCATCATTAGAAATTAGAAAGTAGAAAGTAGAGACACATATGACATTCTTGTTTCCAACTCCTTTAGGTTACTGTTTCCATGCTTTAATTGGAACCTAGTTTTATATTACTTGTAAGAACAAAATGTCAAATCATGACAGAAGATAGAAGGTAGCAGAAAGTTGAAAGGTTCTCTTTGAATGGAATGCAAATTATTGGCATGGAAAATATGGTTAAATGTATTTAGTTTCATCACATAAGATATGTAAATATATAAGCAAGAGTAGTTTCTCCTTGATACTTTGGGTATATGATTTCTGCACTTTTTTCACATGGAATGAAAAGCAGTGAATATGCACATTTGCTCCTTAAATTGTATTTAGATTTTCAACATAGTCTCTAAGTTTTGCAAATTCAGAATTTATTAGCCCCTATTAAGGGTGGAGTTACATTTGGGACAAGGGGTGATCATGTTACCCCAAACACCCCAAAATTTATATTTTATGAAGTAGGTAAAATATTTTCAAGTAATTAGTTTTGTATAAATATTTTTTGATGTAGATTTTGTATGAAAATTAAGCCACTAAGACTTCGAAGTCGAGGGTTTGACTCCTATCATTACCATTTTTTGTTTTGTTTAGTGTTATTTAAAACAAATTTGAGATTAGACATGACAACAAAACTCGTATTCGTATATATCTGTCCAAATTTGTCTTTTGTGTGTGACGATGAAAATTCTCTTTGATTGAGTTCAAATTTAAGTTTGTGTTTTTACTATTTTAAAAGATAGTATCCATCCCAAAATTTGACGTGGTTGATAATTTAGAAATATTTTCTATGATTTAGAATATTAATTGTTTAATTAATACATTAATATTTTAGTTTGTATTTTATTATTTGAGATATATGTGAATAATTTTAGGATTATTTTAATTTATTATTTTTAATGTATGTTAATGTTTGTTAAAGTTAGTTACTAATTATAGATTTGATAAAATTGACTATTTCATTTTAAAAAAAATTATTATGATGTGGGAATACTCAAATTCATTTGGGACAAATATTTATTGCAATCGTCGTTGTACATCTGATGATGCTGCGATTTGTGTTGGTCCTGACTTGATTAAGATGAAGCCTTATAAAAGCAAGGATGTTTTCACTTGTTTCACTTATGTTAATCCACTTTGTTTTCACCCTTTAACACATGTTTTCCATTTTTTCACATTTTTCATATCCATCTTAATTTTTTCCTTACCATACCTATATGGCTCCTAAAAAGTCAAGATGCCTTCGCAAGTGGCTAAACACCTCAACCATACTAATTGTTGCCCTTCGTGATGTTCTTAATCCCCAAATTGGAGAGAGATGGCATGTCGTTTAAACCTTCAAGTTCAATAGCGAATGCAAGTTCGAGATAAGAGATTTGAGGGAATAATAATAATATCTAGAATCTTCGATTTGTTATACAAAAGGAAATGAGTCAAGCTCAACATTTTAGTGGAAGAGTCAAATTAATCCACTGCCTTGGATTTTTTTTTTTTTGCAAACGCTCATGACCATTTAAAATTGAAAATTGAAAATTATTTATATGAAAACAATGTTTATATATATATATATATATATATATATATATATATATATATATATATATATATATATATATATATATATATATATATATATATATATATATATATATAATCGTACCTGATCAGATGGATCGTCAAGACCTGCACGAAACTGGATCTTTGAGAAGTGGAGGGGGTGTACCTTCAAGTTACTCCGATGCTAAATTAAGAAGATGAGCAATCAGAGTGCAAGTACGAGCTAAAGGTTAGAAGAGAATGAATACCTGACCCTCTAGTGAAAGAGGGTATTTATAGCCCCCAGTGCTGGGCCATGATCTCGCTACTAGGCTGGATTCCCAGGCCTAATTAGGAGATTGCCAGATTTCCTAGGTGGAAATATCGGAGATGCGTGAGTGCTCTCCGTCCTGGTCAACCACTCCGAAGTTCAAGGGAGACGCGAGCTTTTAGGGACTACGTGGATTCTGTGTTATACAGGGGGGTTGGATGTGAAGGAACCCTACGAGGAGAAGGGTCCTCGGAGGAGCAGGTGCTCGCGGGGAGCACGCTTGACATGCTTGGGTCTAGGTGAGGAGGTAGGTCCTCGTCATGCAGGGTGCTCGCAGGGAGCACTCATGCCGGACACCAGATAGCTTGCTCCAGTGCCGTCGGGTCCTCGAGGAGACGAGCACTGTTTGCCCTTTATGGGTTCAGAGATGCTTTGGACCTCTAAGGTTAAGTGGGCCGAAAATAGATTGAGCCGAATCTTGGCCCAGTCCAGAATAATATATATATATATATATATATATATATATATATATATATATATATATATATATATATATTATTTAACATAAAACTATACCATTAAATAGTTAATATAAATAATTATTTTGAATGAGAAAATATACCTAATTATTTTAATAATAGTGAATAATAAAGAGTTAATAAGAACACTATTTTAATAATAATGAGTATATATTTTGTTTTGGACTATCCCAATTATTTCAATTGGTTCAATCCACTCCTTGACTCAATACGCATTGGTCCAACACACTGTCCACAAGCAAAAACACATCCCTTTCTGCTGAGCACGACTGGTGATCAACCGAGCACGCGGAGATCCCGTCCTCGGCAACGACTAGTTCCCCCGAGCACGACCAATCGGAATCCAGTCTAATAGTCTCCTATATTCTGGGCCGCAAATAGCGCCCAAGCCCACGGAAATGGGGATCCAATCGAAAGAGACCATTATAAATAGCTCTCTACCTCTAGAGAGCAAGGTAACTCATTTCTCTCACCCAAAATCTAATACTTTATGTTGTACCTCTTCGTTCTTTCAACCCTTTTTTCTCTCAACTATCACTGAAGATCAAGCCTACCGTTGCTGACCACCTGTTCAACAGGAAAGAACATATTTCATATAAATATACATTTTTAATAGAATATAAGTAATTGTTTGTTTGATAATAGTGAGTAACAAAGAGTTATTAGGAGTTAATAAATTTTTATTATTCGGAAATAATTATTATTAATAAAAATATTTTAAATTATAACTACCTAAATATTTTAAAAATATGCAAAAAATATTACTAGTTGAATGAGAAAAAATGAAATGCACTTGATAGACATGCATCAATATAAATCTCATTTTTAATTTTAAAAAAGTGAAATTATATGACAAATTAAAATATTTTAATTGGTTGTATGTGTAAAACTGTTTTACACAGACGGTGCACTATCTTTAAACTCTAATTGAATTATAAAAGAAAAATTAAGTTGATTTTATTTCATTTCCTTTATTTTATTTCAATTTGGAGTTAATAATTCCTTTATTATCAACTTTTTGAAAAATTTATAAAAAAAAATATGAACTAATCTAAATTAATTTTACATTCTTAATGAATGAGTAATGACAATCACAAACACGTAATCCGTATCCGTTATGTAAAACTGAAAATTTTAAATTATTTATATGAAAATAATATATTTTTATTTGATGCCGGTCATTAAAAACTAATTCATTCCGTTGAAAATTCTCATTATTTCTAATTTACTAGTAGTTTGCCCGTGCGATGCACGGAAAAGTTTGTATAATTTGCTCTTAATAATTTGTTAATCATATTTTTAATATAAAAAATATCAATTGTAAGACAATAAGTAAAATATAGATTGAAAAAGGAAAAAGCGTAGGAGTAAGGTGAAAAGAATATTACCGTAGTTTTATTATGATATAATGTGATTTTTTTAATGAAATGAAAACAAAATATAAGAGAAAATGAAGATGAAGATTAGGGGTGATCAAATCCAAACCAACCCAATAGAAAACCGCAAACCAAACCAAACCAAACCGAAACCGCAAAAAACCGCATTTGGTTTGGATTAGTTTGGGTCATCTTTTAACAAAACCGCATGGTTCGGTTTGGTTTGCGGTTTGTATTTTATAAACCGAACCAAACCGAATCAAACCGCATTATGTTACAACCTAACTTTTACTTAACTCACATCCAACCCAAATTTAAATCTATAATACCTTAACCTTATGATTACGAACAATTTTCTCATCCTTACACATGATTTTAGTCCCGATCTTCTCAAATCTCTAATAGCATTATCGCGTCTTCTTTGCCACATACATCTTCCCTCTTTTTCTATAATCTCTACTCTCTTATATTCTTTCTTTTTCACCTTCTCATTTTTAGGCAAATGTTCCCTATTTCAGTTTCGTTTTTATCGCACATCTTCTTCTCTAATCTCTCAACTCTTTTGTTTTTTCTTTTTCACCTTCACTAATCTCTCGTATCTTCTATTTTTTTGTTTCATTCTAATAATTTTTATATTGTTTTATACTATTATTTTATGTTTATTATTCCACTTTTGTCTAATTTAATTTTTACATATTAAATAGAAAGTTATTGTCAAAATATGACGGGTTTTGTTGTTATTTAATAGTGTATGAATGTCTAAATACAAAGTTATGTTATCATCTATATGTATATGAATGGTTCAATAAAATATTTCTAAAAAACCGAACCAACCGCACCGAACCAAACCGCATTAGGTTGGTTTGGTTTGGTTCAGATTTTTTTTAAAAGCCAACCGAACCAAACCAAACCGCACGATTTTTTCTCTTGCGGTTCGGATGATTTTTTTCGTCAAAACTGCCCAAACCGCACCGCGATCACCCCTAATGAAGATATGACCTTAAAATAGTCTCAACCTAACATTCAAAAGTTTAATTCTTATGTTAGCATAAAGAAATATATAGTAGAGGTGGGATAATAGTGGAACGTTAAAAACAAATTACATGATTATTGATTAATTATATATTGTATATATTAGTCCGTGATAAATAATTATATTGTTTAATAATAATGTAATCACTGAAAAAGAAAAACTAAATGGTAAAATGAATTATTGAAAAATAATAATAGAAAAAAACATTAGTTAACTTCAGGGACTAATGCTTTGATCCGATATTGTAGTAGATGATTAAATTTTCTCAAAAAATTTAACATTGATGTGTGGTTAGGATTTATTTTGAATAAAAAATCTACGATTAAGTTGAAAGAGATCTTTATCATATTATGCAAGTATTCTTCAATATAACATCCATTTTTTTATAATTCATTTTTTTTTAAAATCTATAAAAAAATTTACCTATAAAAATTATAAGGTAAAATGAATGAGTGGAAAGAAAAACTAAGAGAAAATAATACGAAAAAATGGGATAATTACAATGACTAATCCCTCAAATTGATGAGAATTCTATTAGATGACAGCATAATTTTTTAACATTGCAATGAGATTTAATACATTAAAGAATGTTAAATGGGATATAAATTATATTTATAACATATTTATTTGACAGTTTTTTTAAACAAAACTTATTTGATATTTATATTTAAATTAAATATATATTTATAATTTTTATTATTATTATTATTATTATTATTATTATTATTATTATTATTATTATTATTATTATTATTATTATTGGAGAATTAAAGACTTTTTGTATAAAAAATGAGAATTAGAATAATAAGATATAATAGTGCTAATTGAATATATTATTATTATTATTTTTAATATTATTATTAGTTAGATATTATATAATTTATTATTATTAATACGGGTGGTTTAATATTATTATTATTATTATTATTATATTATTATAAATATTATAATAATTATTATTTATTTTTAGAGTTTGTATTTATAATTAAAGTTTTTATTAATAATTATTAATGTAAAATCAATTTTTAAAAAAGTAGAATTAGGATTGATATTAGAGTGACATGTGTCAAAGGTTGCCAAGAGTTATTATCATGATGACACATGGCTAGGGTTGCCATCATGACAACCTTGCATTTATATATAAATATATAAGATATTTTGAACATTTTGAAGAATTTTCACCAGATTGGGTTTTAATTGAGTTCTTCTTTCGCATTTAACCTAGCCAAGCCGCCACCACTGTAATTCAACCACACGCCGCTTATTCATCCTTCACTCCTCCGTCACTTTCCTCCTCCTTCCGCCGTGACTCTTCAGGTTTCTCTCTCCACATTCTTTCATTTCAATATTTTTTACTATAGCCGCCCCAAATCTCCACGACGGCAGCCACTCACGCCGTTTCGTTATCGTTAAACGAATCCGAGGCAGCGGCGACAGTGATGCGCTGTCGCCGGAACCGGCCGCTCTCCTCCACACCGTCGCAATTGCGCCACTATTAACCGCAATTAACTACCTAGGGTTTAGGATTATTCATTCCAATCACAGAAATTCGATAGTTTGTTCATTTCTTGCATTATATCTGATTCTATCTGATTCTGTTATGCGTAAACTATATTCTGATTTCAACTTTGATTACATTGCAAAACAGATATGGTTATTCCACCTCCGATAAGGCCTCCAAGGATTATAAATTTTCTCAAACCCTATGTTTTGAAGATGCATTTCACAAACAAGTACGTCACTGCTCAAGTGATCCACACTCCAACTGCTACCGTAGCTTCTTCCGCAAGCTCGCAGGAGAAAGCCTTAAGATCGACATTGGAAACTACTCGCGATGTTGCTGCCGCTGCGAAGATCGGGAAGTTACTTGCGGAGCGTCTTTCGCTTAAGGACATTCCTGCGGTTGCTGTTCACTTCAAGAGAGAACAGCGGTATCACGGAAAGGTAAAAGCGGTTATTGATTCTCTGAGGGAGGCTGGTGTTAAGTTGCTTTGAGTTGTGGTTTTTATGTGTTTTGTTTGTTGTATATGGAAGAGATCGTCTTTGTTGAATGTTGTCTTTGCGAATGAAGAGTATGAAGAATGAGATGTTCTGTATTGTTTTGGTCGAAAATAAGATCACTGATGTTAAACCCGAGCTCGTGTTTCTTTTTAACAATGTTATATAAGATGATATTTGTTTTGATCTAATGGTGTTTATCTTCTTCGGAGCGGTTGATTGAGTTGAAAAGCGAATACATTAATTCGTAGTTGATTTATGTCAAGAGATTCAACCAAGTTTTACATTGGTTGTTGACTGTATAACACACCCCTATCATTTTATCCGGATTTGGGATTAGCTATGCATAGCAAAGCTAACATAGGCTGAATTTAGTTTGTCTACTATCTAGTGAATGATGTTGTGGTAGTTTTATGTATGAAGTTAAACAATTCTTGTTAGAGAATCTCTTTTTTCAACTAGTAATCAAGTTTCTTTTATCATAGCCTATCCTGCACCGGGGAGATTGTTACTGTAATGGAATGGCATTATATCAGTAGAGCATCACTTGTTAATTTGGTTACTAGAAATACACTACTAGTTTGTTGTGCTAATATGCTGCCTTGCTGGGGGAAGGTGTTCAGTCCCTGTTTTCTTTTCTCAAATGGAAGTAAGGATTTTAATTTGTGTCAATTTATTGTTGCTTGTTCTTGAATATAACTTGGGTATAGGAGTTAAGTATGGGGATTGAAGGGGAAAAGGAGGATTTGTTGAGTATGGGAATTGAGAAAATTGATTTTGATTTTGGGGACATCACGGATGAAATGAAAATCAGGTCTATGGATGAAAATGATTTTGGTTTTTAAAAATCAGCATAGTTTGAGGAAAAATATTCACCAGCCATAGATTACATAAGTCATTAAAAGAGTCTTTGGTTCCGCGGTGAAGAAAACTGATTTTGAGTAATTTGATTTTATAAATTTGATTCAGATTAAAAGTAAAACTGATTTTGAGTAATTTGATTTTATAAATTTGATTCAGATTAAAAGTAAATTGAACAGTAAATTTTTATGTAAGAATAATGTTTAAATTCAAAAATTATAAATTATAATTTCAAATAGAATTAATTTTAAAAGGATCAACAATTCTATTGGACATTCATCAAACATGTTAAAAACTTTAAATCAAACATATCATAAATTGAGAGGTAAATTAAATTTACGTCGGTTGTTAACTTAATTGATGAATGTCTTGTCTTTGTAAATTCATTTCAGGATAATGTAGTTCACTTATAAGACAATGAAAAAATGGCACACTAAACATGTTGAAAAAATGGCACACTAAACATGTGGAGTAAAAGGGAAGAATAGACTCTATTCAATAGAAATTCAAATGCAATGAAGAGAGGAAGGGAAGAAAGGGAATAGTGTAATGGCGAATTTTTGAATAAATTTAAAGACATTTTTTAGATAAACTTGGGTATAACAACAAATGTTATGGAATATGTTAATGAATAAATATTGTTGGTAAAACATAACCAAATAAGTTTTTTTTAGAGCTTAATGATATTTATAATATTTTAAAAATAGGTAATGTATTCTTTTTTAACACCAAAAACTTTAAAAGTTCGTGTTCTTTTTAAAAACTAAAAAAAGAAAATTATACTAAAATGTGGGATTGTTAAAACCGGCTATTAATCAAAATTAGATCTAAGGGTTTGAAAATATTTGATAAGAGAGGGAAAAGATATTTGTGTTATGAATCATCCAAGAGAGAAAGGCCTAGAAGTTTAAGGGAAGAAGTATGATTTTTAAGGGCTTTAAATGTGCACAATATTTAATGTGCACAATATATCAAAAGAGGTGACTACAATCATAAAATCACACAATCTTTGATTCAGACATTGATATTGCATATAGTCACAATCTTCTTGAATAGCTCAAAGAATGATAGGTGTAACACTAAACCTTCGATGGACAATATATAATCTACATTATTGAACTTGATTTGGTAAGCTTGTCATTAATAGTGGTAGACAACCACTTTTATAAGTAACAAAGCTTAGATGGATGATAAAAGTTAATTTCATAGAATAGTTCTTGCTTCAATTGTTTTCAAGTTGGATTTACTTTGTTGTCAATACAACAAAAGGGTTGAAGGCATTTTAATTATAAACTCTCATAATCAAGTTTAATTGAGAGTGGATGTGAAAAGGGGAAAAATATTATAAAGATTTATGCAATCACTTTGAGAGAATTGATAATGTAAAATTGATTATGGCTAAAAATGAGTTGAAAGTAAAGTGATTTACGTTTGAATAAATTACTGTTAAAGTAAATTAAACAATAAATTTTAATATAAAGATTACGTTTAATCTTAAAAGTTAAAAATCATAATTTCAAATAAAAATCACATTTAAACATCAAATTATGGTCCATGAAACTTCTAGTAGCATACAAAATGTATGTTATTAGATTTTTTCTTTACCCACCTCTCTATGGGGGTCACCCCAGCGAAAAACCCATTTTACCCCGCTTCGAAAATGCATTTCCGAAATATTTTTTTTTCAAAATTTTTTCAGACTTCGGAAGTGCATTTCTGAAAAAATCCCAAAAATTGGGATTTTGACTAATTCGGAGATGCATCTCCGAAACAACAAAAAAAAATCTTAAAAAATCTCAAAAATTAATTTTATGATATTAATTAATTCACATATTATAAATTTGATATAATTTATGATTAATGAATAATAATAATAATTATATATTTTGATATAATTTATGAGTTATGAATAATAGTTATTATAAATTTCTATCCTGATTCATATTTTAAAATTTAAAATAATTTTAATTAAAAAAATTAAAATAATTTCACTTACAAAATAAGTTATAATTTTTTATTTATATATTTATAATAATTGTTATATATTTATAAAAAAATTAAAAAAAAATGAGTGTTTTAATTTATATATTTATATAATAATTATAATAATTATTCTATATTTATTACATTTATTATATATTATATATTATATATTTATATATTTATATAATAATTATAAAAATTAAAAAAATGAGTGTTTTAATTTATAATAATTATTATATATCTATATATTTATATATTTATATAATAATATTATATATTTATATATTTCACTTACAAAATTAATAATTATGATTATATATTTATATGTTTCTATTCTGATTCATAATTAAAAATGAGTTATAATTTTTTATTTAGTTTAAAAAATTTTAAAAAAGATTTTGTCTTAATTTTATTTAATGAATAAATTTTATACTTAATTTTATATAATTCAAAATTTACTTATGAAATTAAGATGTTTTTGATTTATATAAGTTAGTAAAATAATTTCTAACTTTAAAATTATTTAGGAAATTTTGATTCAACTTAATTTTATTGATTTACCTTTCATTTTATTGATTCACTTTCATTTTATACCTATTAATTGTATTGATTCACCTTGATTTTATTTTTTTAATAATTATTGAATTATTTCGGAAGTGTATATCCGAAACATTCCAAGACCAATTTGGTCTTGGAATATTTCGAATATTAATCTCCGAAAACACCTCCCTCTCCTAAAAAGGGGTGTTTTTGGAAATGCATCTCCGATAACTCAAAAAAGTGGGTGTTTTCGGAAATGCATCTCCGAAAACACATTTTTTTCGTGTTTTCGGAAGTGCATTTCCGAAAACACTTTTTTTTTTCAATAAAAGTACGTTTTCGGAAATGCATTTCTGAAATAAGGGGTATTTTGGGAAATTCGCCAGAGATGGATAAGAAAATTAGGAGGTGGGTAAAGAAATTTTCTGTCATTATTAGGCTCACGTTTCATCAATAATTTTATACAATTAAGGAATTCATTTTTTTTTAAATTATAAGTAAAAAATCAAAATTAGACTTGTGAAATACATTGTATGGTTTTCATATAAAAATCCATCAATCTCAACACTTTGAAAGATCATATATCTTTACCCAATATCCATTCTTTGATCTATGCATATTAACTTTCGACCGGCTCCTTGGATGTGCACATTCTTAAATGATGTTATATTTTCCATATAGCAATTGTATCTTTATGAGTAGAACCCTCTACTCCAGATACTCCATCATTAAACTTATGCAATGTACAACAAAAAGTGCTCAATAATTAATTTCTCATTGTCATCAATATTTTTCCATTTGCATTGTAACTTAGGGTCTGTTTGGTTCAACGGAGGGGAGGGGAGGGGAGGGGAATGGAGGGGAAGGGAGGGGAGGGAATTTAACTAAATATATGTTTGGTTCAAAGAAGGGGACGGGAGGGGAGGGGTTTTTAACAACATGTTTGTTTGGTTCACAAGGGGAGGGGAGTGATTTTAAAATTAAATTACCTTTTTATCCTTTGTTATTTGTACTTCGTAAAAATAATTCTAAATAACAATAGTATTGATTAAATTTCCCCAAATAAAAACTTGTTCGTTTATAAATTATACTATAATAGTAAACAACAGCACACATTAGTTGAACTATAGATCTTCAACGCAAATCAAACATTATCTAATCTTGATGATTCATCTAACCCAATAAAATAATTTCTATAATTTAAAATACATAAAATAATATTAGAATGTTAAAAAAATTGGACAAATAATATTAAACTTAAAATCTTTATTTATAACATAAATATAATATATTTGGATATTGTTATTATTATTAATAGTATAACAAAAAAATCTTATTACTATTGTATATTATAAATAAGAACTCATATAAGGAGGTTGTTATTATTAAAAAACAACATAATATCAAAAAAGAAAATTCAACAAAATAAAAAGGAAAAAATTCACCTGAGAGCAACAAGTCACAAATAGCAACCGCACAGTAGAAAAAATGAAACGTGAAATAACACAGAAAAATCTAGTCTTTAATGATTCAATAAGGGCAATCTTGGAATAAAAATAATAATTAAGGATAAAATAGGGAAAATAATAAAATTTTGATTAATGAATCTTCCCTCCCCTCCAAATTCCCCCAATTTGGAGGGGAGCAAAAAGTGAGTTTAGGAGGGAATTTGCTCCCCTCCCCTCCCCTCCCCTCCCCTCATAAAAAATGAACCAAACACATTTGTTTATAAATATTCCCTCCCCTCCCCTCCATCTACTTCCAACCAAACGGACCCTTAGTGTGCGGTCAATGACAACTTGCGGAAAGCATCAATTTACTACAAAAAGAACATACCCATGAGACTATTTTAAAAAAAAAGAAAAAAAAATAAGATAGTCTTCCTCATTCAATTGGTTTACCCATTTGTCATTAACATCCAAATTATCTTCTTCCAAATAGCCACATGTTCCTCCAAACTTTGTGGAAATTCACATTTTTTAATCAAATACTTGACTATAATATCATGATAAAATAGTGACTTATATCCTATGCCACAAGTATTAATTAGTTCATAGATCTTTTTAAAGTTGAATCATTTCACACATAAAAAGAAATAGTATTGTTGTAAAAATAAATATGGCAACGTTTAGGTATGCATCCTCCTTAATACCTTTCTTGTTAATGTTATTTAAAGTTGTGTAAGAAACTACTCTATTCTTGAAAAATTCGGAAGCAAATTTAACTTTTAGACTTTTCTTCTCCTCATCAACAAAATAAGCATTGTCTGCGTTATCTTCTACAATTATTTTCTTCACTAGTTTGTTTATATCGTATCTCTTAGACAATGTCTAACATCTTCTTCTTAACTTTATGAGAGACAAATCAATTTATACAAACTCAATTTTTTTATTCAAATTCTTAAATATAAGATAGTCATGTGTATCCCAAGTCAAAAGCCCCCATATGTTTATATATATTTTTTGAATTTAAATCTTTTCACACGTTAAAAGGAAATGAGATTAATGTAAAATGAAATGTGACAACATGCAAATGTGCATCCTCCTTAATAATCTTCTTGAAAATGTTATTTTTAGTTGTCTAAGAGACTATTCTATTTTTGAAAACGTTGGAAGCAAGTTCAATTTCTACTCTTCTCTCCTCCTCGTCAATAAAATCAACATTGTGTTCAACACCTCCATATAAGAACCTCTATCACTTAAGAAAAAGAGAAGTGAAAATGAGAATGGAAGGATATGTGTGTTGTGAATCACTCAAGAGAAAAAGACATGGAGGTTTAAGGGGAGTAATAGGTTTTTAAGGGTTTTAATTATGGGAAAGTATTTTAAAACAATATGATCACAAACCTATTTTGAAAATCTATTCCAACCGGGGTTGTATAAAATAAATTTGAGACCTGATTTCACAATTAAGTGATGGTTGGTTGATGTTGAGCAATCAAAATTAAGTATTTTTTTTATCGTATCCACAAGGATTGGTGCGATATAAATGTCGTTTAATAGTTACTATGATATTAAGTGGAACTTTGCGAGATGTTTGATGGTTTAAAGCTACAAAATGTAAATCCATAAATGATAGATAAAGTTTCAGAGATATGAGAGTTTGCCAGGATTTGATTTCATCTACCGATAGACTACGTAATTTTCCAGTCAATTATACACAATCTAAACATTCATTAATATCATCAATATCATCATGTATCTACCTTATGTCTAAACTTTTGATGAGGTTTCTAACTTATTGTTTAATTGACGATATCTCAGCCTATTAAACAATACCAAAGCATTAAGAATCGATACTTACGCTGAATGTTAAACCTAAATCTATGTCTAGAATTTAGAATCTAACAGATGATTATCTTTGAAATTCTGGTGCAGCAGTCCCAGATGTCCTATAGGATGTCGAGACATCCGGTCTATCATGAAGTACACAGGCAAGATATAAACAATTTCATGCGGTACTGAAAGGTAAAGAACACAAGTGATTGTTAACCCAGTTCGGAGCAACTCTCCTACTCTGGGGGCATACCAAGCCAGGAATGAAGTTCACTATTAGAAGTATCAACTTGAAGCTAAACAACCTCTGGTTTACAACTTCTCACTTAATCACTACTCAATGCAATACTTCTACCTAAGACTCACTTAGGTATGAGGTCCTCTTCAAATCCCTCCAATCACAAACAGTGATACTATACAGTATCAAACAATCGTAGAAGACTCACTTCCATGATAATACCTAGCAAAGACTCTTGACTAAGAACAATAACTTAGAGTTGCTTCATAGCTTCCTCCAAGAACAATACACCTATTGCCTACAGGCTTCAAGGTGGACACTACTTCTCTTGCTTCACAGCTTTGAGAAGGACATGGTGATCTTCCCACAACCCGGGAGATTCACCTTGACTAACTCTAGACTTCTACATCTTGAGCCGTACCAAACTAGGTTACAAATCCTTATTTTTATATCCTATTCCCAACTGGATTTGGGCTTCTAATCATAACAGATTTAACTTATCCACTTCAGTTCAGGCGTTATATGATTGTTAAATCATAACAGATTTAACTTATCCACTTCAGTTCAGGCACGATGTCGTATGATGTTATATAAGACATCTCATACGACATGTCATTATAGATGTTGAGACACCTCAACACAACATGTCTTAACATGAGATAGGACTTCTTGCTCTACTTGTTCCTGACAACAAGTTAATTCAGCCTATCTACTAAACGTGCTTTATTTGTTTTATTGAAATTAATGCCAATCCTAAAACTAGAGAACTTACAATCTTAGATCGAGATTCAAACCGTATTTCTTAATATCAATACAAATCTATAAAGTTAAACAGTAAAACAGAGATAACATCGGTATTAAGGCATTAATAGACTGTATATAACATCATGATCAATAAAAACATACATAATGTTACGGTGAACTGCATCCAATCCCAACAAGAAAGGAGTTTAGCCACTCATGGTAACTTGATACAAATGAGAAGAAAATAAATGAATGAGCATAAATGTTGATTTCCGATTATTGATGTGAATCCCAAATCCTAAAATAGTATCCCTTTTGTAAAATTCTAAAATTAAAGGGAGTTTGGCATGTTTCTCTATCTCCAAAATAGTATCCCTTTTGTAAAATTCTAAAATTAAAAGTTATTTGTACAAATCTGATAAAGTAGACCGCGCTTAGCCCCAAATTTGGCGCTGAGAGAAGCTACAAACAAAAAACTTAAACTACCATAAATGGGGCTTAGCGGATATTTTTTAGTTTATTGCGGATGTCCCTGCTTTTTGTGCTATGATTGTACTCAACATGAAACTCAACAAACATACTTTGTTCCAAAATTGCATGGTTAAGCCATTTCTTTGTCATTTGATTACCAAACCTCTTCTTATGTATACATACCTACAAAATTACAAATGATTAATCTACATAATATTTACATATGACAAAACTGTAAAGATAATATATACATAAAATTTGAGGTTTAGACTTGTGAATCCAATGAATCAAGTTAATATTTGCCATTATTTATGACAAATAATCAATATATTTTTGGCCCTTATCAACTCTCTCCAACTTAGAACTTTATTTCAACATTTGATTCTTATAAACATACTTCACCAATCTACATTCTCAAGCTTCTGAAGATTAGTAGATAAGATCAAAGATTTTACGTGAGACAAAACAATACATGGTACAAATCAAATATTTCTTCCACTACACATGTTTTATGGCGCATGGATTGTATTAGTGTACGATGTTGTCTACCACTCTCAGCTGACCATTATGAAGAAAACAACTAAGAAATTGTGAAATTCCATCTTCACCCTTCAACATATCTTTTGATGCTTATATATTGAAGACTTGGAAGATTGCGGTGGGGAAAAAACGAACTACTGAATAAAATTTTGAATACGCTAAAAATTTGTTCATTTTTAAAGCTTTAAAAAGCAAGAAATTTTGTTCATTAACTTGCTCAAACAATATTGTGTTATCTTTGTATTTCATTTGTGTAATTTGCTTTCAAGAAGCGTCTTGTAAACACACACCCTTTGTATTTCAACTTGTAAGTTAATTATATATGTTCCTTGAGAGACTAGGGTATAGTTAGAAATTCTCAAGAAGACATTGACGGGTAGTATTTGTGGTTAGTAAGAAGTTAGATTATAGTAGATTAAGTCCTTGTTGATAAGACAAAATCACCTTAGCCGGTGGACTGGAGTAGATTCGTTAACAGTGAACCAGAATAAAAATATCTTGTTCTTTATTTTTATCCTTTGCTCCTCTTTATTTGTCTTGGTTAATAAAAAAATTTAAATCTTGAACCCTAATTCAAACACCATTTTCTTGTGTTTCCCTTTACCTTTACTAAACACAAAACTCATGTCAAAAACTCCAAGATAACACATTCTCAATTACGAATCACACCTAACACACATCTTCATCAATGGATAAAGAGCAAAAATGAGGGACTTTACTCACAACCAACAATATTGCTAACATCGTGATTAGCTTATGCACTCATCCAAAAAAATCTAATTGAAAGCATAAAAGCACAAATCACAAAGGATTTTCAAGGGTGATAATGTGGTTTGGTTAATAAAGAAGGGTAATAACTAAAGGTAATTGACACAAAGTTTCCAAAATCTAGGAGAACATTCATTTCTCAAATTCTTTACCATTCACAACTTTATTTACCACTTTTCTCTTTGCTCAATTGTTACACCTTTGTTTCACATTGTTTGGCACAAAACATTTGCCAATGTTTCTTTCATTTTTTCATATATATTTTTTTCTTTCTTTTTGTTTTTCTTTTTCACATTTTTATTTATTTTTCAACTTCTTAGCAACCCACATTTTTCTGCCTAACTTGAATACAATCATCATTGTAATATGAATTCTCCTTTACTTTGAAAGGCAAGGGACAAAATCCCAACCACAAATGATGGTTGATTGTTAAAGTGTTCCATGAAAAAATTCAGAATCCGATAAAAAATCAATGATGAACTAATTATTTATGTGCGAATTTCAAAACCAATATGGATCCTGAAACTAAGGCTCAAATGGATTAAAAAATTCTCGCTCATTCACAAGGTAAGTCACTTTTGGTCAAGTGGTTGTTTTAAAAAAATATCTTGATCATTTTCATGCTTTCATATCATTCAACATAATTTCAAGATTAACCATAAGTTAATCCAATTAAAACAAAATATTATTGATCTCATGTGCATATAGTAAACAATAGAAAGTTTCCTCACATTTATATTTTGATCTAAAGTGATTCAATCATGAACATTTAGTGCAAAAGAATGAATGACATGACGTTTGTACAAAATACAAGTTTCATATTCATGGTATGTTCTAGAAAGAAATAAACATATACCTTGACATTGTACTATCTTTTCAAGCTTTTACCATTATCACAACATTTGCATGTTGATACACTCATACTTGAAATAATCACTCAATGCTTTTTTCAAGTCATTTAAAGACAAACTTTTAGAACAAACTTCAAATTAAATTAAACAACTTAAAAATAAACTAAACTACTAAAATATAAACAACTTCAAAATAAACTAAACTACTAAAATATCTATATGAAACAATTTAAACAAAATTCAACTAAATTAGCGAAAACCACCACAACGATGGGGAAAATGGGTTTGAGTGAAAGTTAATAAGTGGGCTGAATAAAATAAATTTTTGTTGGTATAGCAGGGTGTGCTTACCACCAACAGGTCTGTCCAAAATTTTCAAAATGTCAATTTTTCTCATGCTTTCCATCCACTTTCACTCTTTAATGCCTAGGCTACTAAATGCAAAGTTATTAAATACTTAAAAATTTGGGTTGCTTTCTAGCAAGTGCTTGTTTAACGTTGTTAGCTCAACGATTTTTCCAAGTGGACGCTCCCTCTTGCTGCTTCTTTTGCTTGGTTAGTTGTTTGCGCTTCCTGGTTTTTCTGTTGTTCCTTAAGGCAGTTCTTTTGATCTCTAGTTCAAAGTGCAATTTTTCTGCCAGTATTTTACGTCGCCTAAATAGAAATCACAAATCTACCAAGCACGATTTTGCAGCATGATGGCTAGAAGTATATATACAATATTAACAAATGCATAAGCTTAATATGATAAAAAAAACTATTTCTATGCTTTCACTACGCCAAAAACAGTTTTTAATAGCGCTTTTTTTAGTATTTAATAGCGCTTTTAAGTGCTATTAAAGCCCCCGCTATTATAGGCTAGTTATTTATAATAGCGCTTTTAAGCGCTATTAAACATTTACTTTATTAGCGCTTTTGTAAAAGTGCTATTGTTATCGAGATATAGATCCATTATATAATAGCGTTTTTTTGCAAAAGCACTATTGTAGTCCTTTGATTTAATAGCGCTTTATGTGAAAAGCGGTATTAAAGACTCTTTTTTTCTTCTTCTTTGTAGTCACCGCAAACAAAAGAGATTTTATGTAACTCAATATTATGGCAAAAACAACATATTCATTATTCTCAAAAATGTGAATATCAACAAAAATAACAAATTCACTAAAAGACATTTTTTTGAGATATTATATAAAAGACATTATTAATCAATATGTATTGATTCAAAAACTAATTACAATTCACAAACTATATAAATTTCATGTCATGACAATATTATAATCTTGTTCAAATTAAACATAAAAATACTTAAACTGTATGACTCTAAAATCAATACATTTAATACATATTCTATATAAAACATGTGTTGGAATGTTGTTACAGTTTTAGCAAATGTAAGAGAGCTTCCGAAAGGACTAGAGCTTTTCCCGAACAGGCTCGCAGGTACAAATTTCCATAGCAATAAAAAATAAGGCATGGTCCATTATTGTAGATGCCTTGAAAGTTCATAAAGTTCAATTGGCAACCTTCCAAGCATCTGACTAGTGCAAATACATGAATAAAAGTTGCAACTGAAATAATTAGCTATCAAAACAAGATTTTGGCTTTCTCCTTTGCAATTAGAGCCCCTAGTTGTAACTATTCCATTAGTTAAACACCAAAAACAATATTATATTAAAGTCACTACTCTATTAAAGCTTCTAGTTGTAACTATTCTATTAAAAACACTATTCTAGTAGTTGTAACTATTCTATTAAAGCCACTAATAGAATAGTTGAATTATACAATTAAAGTCACTACTATCATGGTCTATGATTCTTCATAAATTTAAACATAATATATTTTCTTATACTTACCTTTTTTTAATTCATAAAACTTCCACTTGATTGAAAAAATTAATATTAATCACATTATATATATTGCTTAGTGTGAGAACTCTTTTTATAAGAGCAAAAGCATACAAATAGAATATAAACAAAAATGAAATATGCAAAAACTAGATAAAAGTTACTAACTGTATAATAGTCAAATTAATGGTACTAAATGAATTTATATGGCCTATATGATATCAAAGTGAAACTCCTTTCAAGCATGCCATGCAAGAACAAACTTAAAGAAGAAATATCAATAACTTTTGGATTATTCCCAGAGTCATTAAAAAAAGTGCATAGGAGAATGGAAACAAGAATCAATACTGTATAAAGAGTAAAAAGTGTTACTGACAGAGGTATAATTGAAAATGTTATTCTCCTACAACTCTTCCATCTTTTTTCTTCAGCCAAGCATGACCATATTTAGGGAAGAAACACAGTAGTTTACTGTTAAACAGAAATCGGGGACCACTTGGTTAGGAGACCATTTTATAATGTTAACATGCATAACCAATTATAGTCTTTCTAATTTCAATATGCAGTCCAAGCCACTGTGGAGGCGTTCGAAGCGCGTACCTTTCTAGTTTTGGCTTTTGAAGTGGGACACTTTCATGTACTTTTTGTGCATCCTTAATTCCAGCTAGTAGAAAAGTCTCTTTAACATTAAGAATTTGTTCATTAGGACCAATATATTTTGAGTTAGGTCTTCTTCAAACTAAAAATCAACCAACTTATAATTAAGGAACTAAATCACCTGATACAGTGATTGTGCCTCTTTATGAAAGGCAAGGTGTTATGTTACAGTATTTTCAATTAAAGAAACAAGAAATGAATCCTCTTGAAATTGAATGGTCACAAGGAAAAGTAATTAAACTAAACTCATTTGTTGGACATAAATCAAAAACAGTTTTTCATCTAAACATATTTAATTATTTTCCCATAGGGTTAATACAATCAAAATAATAAAGTTTCAAAATATAGCTACACCTATACATAGAAAATGCATGAACATGACACCTAAAAGTATAGAAATCCATTCAACTACCACTAAATCAGTTAATTATTTTCCTTCCAAATCAACTCGTTTCATATATTTTATACTAATTACCCTGTTCCTTTCTATTTATTTTTCTGGTCTAATTGGGCCTTGTCAATCCCATGCCCATTTCCCTTCATTCTAAGACAGATGGATCAAATTATTGTTCCTCCAGGATTGGTTATAAGTTAGTCCCTCCTTACTAGGTCTTGCCCCCAATTTCAACAACCCCCCCCCCCAACCTAATACTCATCCTAACCGTATACCAGAACTTATTGGTAAGCCCCATATCTCCCTGAACTTCTCATGCAATTCAGTCTGCCAATCTCCTACCTCACATGATTTATTCTCTGCATTAACTTCATCAATACTCAATCTCAGCCTCACTTCTCTTTCCACACTTTAATCTAAAACCAGTTCACATCTCTGTGAAGCAGAGTTCTTTTCTTTATGCAGCAATGTCAAGACAATAAAATTGGATAAAGATTTTGTGTCATGCAACTTCTGTTCTGCATGGATTTATTCCATCATACCATTGGCAAGACAATATATCCGTAAGCAAATTTTGTTGGAGATGCATATCCTAGTGCCTAGCCAATAATAAAGAATATTGATAACTGAAAATACATACCCATTTGTCAGGGCAAAGAGCACTATAATACTTGGAAAACTTATCACATTCTTGTGCATCGTCTCCCTTTGCAGCTACACATCTGCACATGAATTTCAAAAGTTTATACAAAAAAATGATGCAACTTTACGGTGTATGCGAACAAGAAGCTCCATGAAAATAAAGGGCAGCAGAGTATGACTCACCGTCACCGATGATATTCAACGTATCTAGTAAAGCAATTCCTTGTTTGATTAGTAGTTGGACAACGAAATCTACTAGAGGAGTCTCTAGCTAGAAAATAACGGTACAAATATCATGATATTGAAAGGAGCAACAACTTTTCTTATGATGAAATCCAGCAACAGTTCCAAATTAATGAATCAGGTAAATAAATGACATCTTAATTTCAGGTTTCTATTCAGCTTCCTTTTCATCACCAGAACTTTCTTCGACAACTGTTTCACTGCTTTGCATGTTATTATACATTTTGGATGTTATAGAACCATACATCCACCATAAACTTTGTAACCTCATAGAAAAAAACACAAACATCAAACTGAAACTATAACTAGTGGGGAGAGAATCTACTGCCTCCTCAAGTGTCATTAGACTCTCTTTCTTTGGTTTTGAAGATAATAAACACTATTAAACATATAACAGTAGCTTGTACAAAACAAAATACAAGGTATTTGATTTCTATTTACTTTTAAAATAGAAGAATAAAACTTAAATGCTATAATCTAGATTACTAAAACTTCAAAGTAATCAATAAATGGAAGATATAAGATTTAAAGTTTAAACTGTGTTAATTCAAATCATCTTCAACAACTTACCAGAAAGAAATCTGTGCTTGATGGATTGTGTAGTTAAGCTATAAAAGATAAGAATTCTATGAAAACCTAACAAATCTCAAATGAAAATCAATAAATCACAAGAAATTAGAAGAAGAAGAAAAATCATAAACCAAAAAATACAAACAATGAAGGTCC
The DNA here is from genome assembly GCF_029867415.1 of Vicia villosa. NCBI lineage: Eukaryota > Viridiplantae > Streptophyta > Magnoliopsida > Fabales > Fabaceae > Vicia > Vicia villosa. The sequence continues at coordinate 12,748,968 of NC_081181.1, forward strand.
AGAATGCGAATGAAGAGGACGATGAAGCTGTGAATACAAGATTACACTCAAAGATGTTTTTGATTCATGGCAAACTCAAATAAGCATTCAAACAACAAGGAGGAATCAGAAAAACAAAGCATTTGATCACTCATGAAAGCACAAGGTGATCCACTATGCATATAAGTCGACTCAACACAAGCTGGACATGAAAAATGCAGAAAATCAGCAGTTAGGTCGACCTACTGTCAACCTAGGTCGACCTAAAATGAAGGAAAATCCATATACCTCTGCTAGGTCGACTCACAGACCATTTAGGTCGACTCAAAATGAAGATATCTTCATATCAGCCTGCTAGGTCGACCTACATGGCAACTAGGTCGACCTAATCTGTGAAAATGTCCCCAGAATGCATCAGAAGAGGATTCTGGTCGACCTACTCCTTCAACAGGTCGACCTAACTGGGAGAAAAATTCTGCAAGCTCTGTTAGGTCGACCTAAGCACTACAAGTGGTCGACCTAACTGATCAAGAAAGTTCAAAAATCAGTTTTTCTTGGTTCTAACTGTTATGCAATTATATATATTGTGCAAGGGTAATTATTCAAGCAACACCAACGACTGAAAGATACACAAACGCTTCTCATCTTCGTTCTTCATCATCTCCAACACAATTACACATAATCATTCTTGCGTTGCGGGTTAGTGATGAGTTCGATAACGTCCATGGAACGGAATTGAAGATTCCTAGTGGGTGAAGGTTTGTGGGGTTTGTTGGTGAATAAAATCTGCGGGTTTTGTCCTCCACGACGGGTGGTTCTTGGGGGTTTTTATCAAGAGGCGTTCATTGAGGATTCGGCTGAGTGTAACGATTGAGGAACGGGGAGTTCAAGGAATCAAGACACTGCAGAAGGGAATCAAAGTGAAGCTCTTGGATAACCTTGATCTGACTCAAGATTAAGGGGGAAGAAGATTCAAAGGATCGACATAATTGGTTTATCGTTTATCGCTTTGTTATCTTCTTTGTATATACTACTTTCAACATTAATGAAAGATTACCCAATTTCAATTTGGAATTGGGGGCAGACGTAGTCGTAGCGAGGACGATCGACGAACTGCCTAAACAAATATCGTGTTCTTGTCGCTTTTACTTTCTTTTTTATTTTCTGTTCATAATTGGTTATAAGTGCAAAATTGATCAACGATTCAAGTGTTAAAATTGTGAATTAAAGTTCTGCACAAACATCACAATTCACCACAACTTGAATCACTATCAAATTGAACCTATCACCAAGTGTTTGTGTTTTTGCTTAATCCAATCTTACTGCATTGAAAATCAAAGTTGTCAATCTAGAAGTTAATTGGATTTCAGTTGTTAAACGTATTGATTAGCTATCATATTACTTCACCATCAATTCCACTTACTCCTTGTTTTTGAAACACATACGACCTTTGCAATAGCGGTCCAGAATAGACGCAAGTCGATTCAGAACCGCTTTCGCTCGAGTCTGTAGAAAAATCTGTAAAAACTTAGTGAGATCTATTCACCCCCCCTCTAGATCTATAGGCCAGCGTCTAACAGAAGCATCCACGTTGGACGACGACAGTGAGAATGAGATCCTCCAAAGTCTTTCATGGGTCAACCATACACTTAATTTTTGTTTACTCAAAAACCCTAATTAGAGAAAACTTGTGAATTTCAAAAACTAATTTCAATTGGGATGGGATTTTAGATAGTAGAAAGACTTACCGATCCAATAAAGTATCAAGGTCAATGAAACACATAGTTGTGATGTAGAAGCAACTAGGATTGTGTGTACCTGATCTCACGGTATAAGACTTGTCGAGACGCAGTGGTCGCCAAGAAGGTCAAGGGTTTCGCATGGAAGTTTAGAACAAGTGATTATGTATTTGAAATCCTAAACCTAGATTTGGAGAAAAAATGAAATTGGTTCGTTCAGGTTAAAGGTGAGATTCTGAGTTCCTTGAAGTGAAGGTGACGATAAAGGTGAGAAAGGGAGAAAGTAAGCAAAATAAAAAAAAAATAGTGCGTTATTTTTACTATATATTTTAAGAGGAAAAGGAATATTATTAAGAATAGGTTTTGTTCCGATAAAAGGAAAAATGTTGTCAGCATGGATCGAACACGCGACCTTTGAATACCGTAAATTTTTATAATTTTGTGGAAAGCTTTATAATAGCGTTTTCTAGCAAAGCGTTATCATATGAATAGCCCTTTCATACAAGTGCTATTAAATTGATGTCTTCTTTTTTCCTTTTATTTTTTTATTAACCAATAATAGCATTTATAAGGAAAGCGCTATCATAGGTTTCAACCCCAAATTTTTAATAGCACTTAAGAGAAAAGCGCTATTATATTAGTGCTATTAAAGACCAAAATTGTAGTAGTGTTTAATATTTAAACATCAGTCCTCGGCAACGACGTCGTTTTGGTGTTGAGCAATCAAAAGTAAGTATTTATTTTATTGTATCCACATGGACTGGTGCGATATCAAGGTCATTCAATAGTTAGTATGGTTTTAAGCATAAGTTTGTAAGATGTTTGATGGTTTAATGTTATAAAATGTAAATCGATAAATGATAGATAAAGTTTCAGAGATATGAGAGCTTGCCATAATTAGATTTCATCCACCGATATACCATGTAATTTACCAATCAGTTATACACAATCTAAGCACTCATGAATATCATCATGTACCGCTCACAAATAGAGTTTGTGTCTAAACCTTTGATTAGATTTTCACCTTATTGTTTAATTGAAGATCTCTCAGCCTATCAAACAATACAACAACATTAAGAATCAATACTTGCGTGTGAATGTTAAACCTAAATCTATGTCTCACTTCAAGCTAAGAAATCCATATTAACGAGCTACAAGAATAATTTATCAAGCCTCCCTTCAACATGTTACAATGTACAGAAGTCCAACAAACAAATCATTACAGATCAAATAAGCCAAATCATAAGCTAGGACTTTTCCTTACCCCAAACTTACGGTGGGAGCCTAAGTGAAGGCAACTGGGTTTTTTATATAGAATATCACTATCCCAAAATATGTTATATAGTATTGTATACAATGATATCTAGATATAATATTAGTTAGATATTAGCTTTAAACCATAGATAATAAAAAATTATAATGTAGGTGAACTTGATGCTAGTGTGAATAAAACTAGAATGTTACAAAACTATTTTACAAAAAAAAAAAGGGTACTCCATTTAGATACATGTGAATACTTCTTGCATATATACTAATATATTCTCACAATTAAATTGATAAATATACGTTTGTCATATGACACAAAAACTACAATTTCATTTTGTATGACATTGTTTCTCCTATTTTGATCTATGGCATAGTAAATTATAAAGATGATTCTTTATATATTTACATGTTAAATGTTACTTATAATTTTTATCTTTTATATAATATAGTTATACTTATCTCTAATTTCTATCTTTTATACAATTTATATATAAATTAAAATATTTTTTAATTTACTTAAGTTTTTCAAAATTATATATCTCATAGTTAGTAATGTGCCCACAATTATGCAACATAGAATTTAAATCTATGGGTCTTGAGCAAGTACATGAAAACTAAGAAGATTTCACAACCATAAATTATATAACATCCAAAATAAGTCATAACATTAACTTAGTTACATTCTTATCAAAAAATATAATATAGAAGTATATTAAACAAGTCACTTGACTAATTAGCATAAAAAAAATTAAATAAGTCAATTGACTAATTAGAAAAATATCATAAATCATAACACAATACCAAAAGTAGTCCAATAGAAAAACACGCCAATACTCTAAAATAAGTCATTAATGTGTCAGTCAAACTCATCTTCCTTAATAAAATCATTGGTTGAAAATTCATCAATTCATAACCATCTTGGTCTATAGTGTTAAAAGTTCAAATTCATATTTATATGCAACTATAATAACACTATTAGAAACTGGGCCAGCGAGACTACTACCATTTCAGTATAAATTTAAAATTATTCATTTGAATCATCAAAATCCATAATTTTCATACTCATTTAATTCCTCATAACATTCTTATCCTATCTCCAATCAGTCATTACATACACAATAATATTCCACAAAGTATACAACTAAAGAACGCAATTCATTTTACGTACCTTATTTATTGTTATTAACAGCTGATTGTATATATTTTTGGCGCAATTCTTTTTTATATATGTAGCCCATCGTTGACTTCCCATCAAAATCAATCAATCTCAACACTTTAAAAGATTATATTTCTTCATTCAATTTTCCTTCTTTAAGCTTTGCATGTTGACTTTCTAAACAATTCTTAAATATGAACATCCTAACAAATGATGACCTATATTCCATTAACCATCCCAAACTAAAATATTAGCAAATCGTTTCATCTCCATTTTATTTAAACCAACACCAATGGAAAATAGAATCGGCAAGGAAATAATATTGGACATAGAATAGAAGCAAGTGGTTGTCTTCTAACCCTTAACAATTGTATCCAATAAAGACTCTTTCTTATTGCCACCACAAAAATTCCATTTGCCTTGTAATTTGGTGTGTTGTTAATAACAACTTGCAAGAAGCATTGATTGACTCAAAAAAGACACACTCTTGAGACTATTTACCAAAAAAAATCAAGAGTCTTTCTCCTTCAAGTTATCTATCCATTTTATCATAAACTTTCAGATGAACCTCTTCCATACAGCTATATGATCCTCCAAAACTATGTAAACTAAACTTTTATTCAAATATTAACTCTAATATCATGATAAGATGGTGGCTTGTATCACAAGTCAAAAGCGCCAATAATTTCACATATACTTTGAAAGTTAAATCCTTTGATATATAAAAGGAAATAACATTGTTGTATTAAAAAATGTATCAACGTGTAGGTAGGCATCATCCTTAATACGCTTCTTGAGAATGTTATTCAGAAATATATAAGCGGCTTCTCTATATTTGAAAAAGTTTGATGCAATTTCAACTTTTGGACTTTTCCCTCCTCACCAACAAAATCTACATTGTCTTCATCATTGTTCCTTAGATAATGTTCCACATTTGTTTCCTAACTTCATGAGGGGCAGGAGCAGCTCAACAGTCTTCAACATCTTTATCACATTTCCTTAGACAATGTCCCACATTTGATTCCTAACTTCATGTGGGGCAGCTCAACAATCTTTAACATCATTATTGGTACATGCAAGAATCAATAAGCTCCTTTTGTATAAACCTTTTCACAATATTTACTTTTAGAATGTGAGGGTTAAACCTAATTCATTACTACAAAACCAGCTCGTAAAGTGAGGATTTCCCCAACTTTAAAAACAATACACATTTAAAGTTTTTGGGGTTGCAACAATGGCAAGCCAAAGGTTCCAATTGAGCGACGAGGGGCAGACCACAATGAAGCATCAATTGACTCTAAAAAAACACTCCCTTGAGATTATTTTCCAAAAAAGTCAAGATAGTCTTCCTCAAGCAATTTATCTATCCATTTGTCATAAAGATACAAATTATCTTCTTCCAAACTGCCATATGATCCTCCAAAACTTTCTGTAAATCCACATTTTTTATTCAATATTTAACTGTAATATCATGATAAGATAGTGACTTGTACCCTATGCCACAAGACCTAACAAGTTCATATATCTTTTGAAAGTTATGTTCTTTCACACATAAAAAATAAATAGCATTATTGAAAAAATATATATAGTAACGTGTATGTATGCATCCTCCTTAATATTTTTCATGTGATTGTTATTTAAAATTGTGTAAGAAACTATTTTATTTTTGAAAAAGTCGGAAGCATTTTCAACTTCTAGAATTTTCTTCTCCTTGTCAACAAAATCAGCAAAGTCTTCACCACCTTCTACAATTGTTTTCTTCATTAGTTTGTTTATCTTGAATTCCTTAGACGATGTCCTACTCCCACATCTCTTTCTTAAATTTATGAGGGACTGCTATATTGGTCTTTTCATTTGTCATAAATATGTAAATGATCTTCTTGCAAACGACCATATACTTCTTCCAAAATTTATGTAAACCCAGCTTTTTCATTCAAATATTTAATTATAAGATTGTAATCCATGTATGAAGTCCCAATAAACTCATATATCTTTTAAAAGTAAAATCCTTTCACACATAAAAAGAAAAAAACATTATTATAAAATGAAATATGAAAATGTGTAAATGTGCATCCTCCTTAATAATCTTCTTGAAAATGTTATTTTGAATTGTTTAAGAGACTACTCTATTTTTTTTAAATGTTGGAAGCAAATTCAACTTATAGACTTTTCTCCTCCTCGCCAATAAAAGCAGTGTTGTCTTCATCATATTCTACAATTGTTTTCTACATTATTTTGTTTACTTTGAAACCCTTAGACAATGTCTCACATCTACTTCCTGACTTCATGAGTGATGGTTCAAAAATCTTAAACATTTTTATAGATACCTCCAAAATGTTACTTGAATCGATAAACACCTTTTCTACAGATGTTTTCACGATATTTACACTTGATAGAATCGATATAAGCACCTCATCACTTGAGCAAAAGAGAGGTGAAAATGAAAATTTGAAAGGATATGTGTGTCGTGAATCAAGTTGCTTCAATTGTCTTCAAGTTGGGTTTACTTTGTTACCAACATAACAATGAACCTCTTATAGAAAACTACTGGAATATTATGCAACGGACAACTGGTTGAAGGCATGAAACTTTTGGTCTTGAATAACATCATTGGGTCAGGTTGATGTGCATAAGGTATATCCTTATGCACGGTGCATAAATTTCGTACAAGTAATATTTAAATTGTTCCGAGTAACATTTTAGTTAGAAACAAACAATAATATTATAATCCATGAATAATATATGCATTATTTGTACACATCTATTAATTATGAGTAATTATTAATTGTGAGTAATGAGTATATTATTCTGAGTAATATTTACATCATTCAGAGTAATATCGAATTTTAACTATTTTGAGTAATATATTCATTGTTCTGAGTAATATTTATACTATTTTGAGTAATCTGTATATTATTTTGAGTAATAAATATAATACTTTGAGTAATATAAACAATATTTGAGTATTTATGCACCGTGCATAAGGATATACGTTATGCACATCAACGCATCCCAACATCATTGATTTGTTCTTTCAATTGGAAGTTCTTATCAACAAGTTTAATTGAGAGTGGATGTGAAAAAGGTGAAAAAACACTAGGACTTATGTGGCAATTTTAAGTGAATTTAATTATGTAAAATTGATTATGGCTAAAAGTGAGTTAAAAGTAAATTGATTTATATTTGAATAAATTGTTGTTAAATTAATTTTAATAGTAAATTTGAATGTACAAATTATATTTTTAAATAGAATTAATTTTAAAATATATAATCAATTCTATTCAAATTTAACCAAACATGTTAAAATAATTCTTCACATTCAAAATCAATTATCACTGTTCTAAAAGTAAAACCAAACATACTAAAATTGAGAGGCAAATTCACGTTTAAGTAGGAAATGATGGATATGTTAACTTGATTAATGTTTGTCTTGTCTTCGTAAATTCATTTCATGATAATGTAAAAAATAGAAGAACGAATCGTTCGGGTACTACCCAAGTTTGATTCTTGATAAAAAACAAGATTTGACCAGTGAGTCATCCCTTCGAACCACGTGTGGATCGGAACTGGTGACTAAAGCCAAAAAGAAATAAAATAGTGGAATGCCTGAAATTTTTTAATAAAAATACAATTTTACAAAATTTGGGTATATCAGAAAATACTATAAAATATGTTAGAATTTGTCTTTTGGTAAACATAACCTAATAAGTTTTATTCGGCTAGAGATCAATAATATTCAAATATTAAAAAAAATTAAAAATAAGTGGCTTATTATTTTTTAACGCACGAAAAGCTTTACACAAATTTTATTATGCAATTTTTAAGAATTCATGTTTTTTTTTTACAAACTAAAGATACACAAATTATATGATGCAATGATTAAGAACTTATGTTTTTTATTATAAACCAAAAAGATATAATTATATTAAATTGTGGGATTAGCATTAAATGTTAGTAGCAAATTTACAATGAATAGTAACAATGTTAAAATTGGTTATTAATCAAAATTAGATCAACTTGAAAACTTTTTACAAATTTAAAAACTGTTCATTCTTTATTCAATTGCAAACAAATTTAAAAATTGTTAATTGTTTATTCAATTGAAATCTAATATCAATGATGTAATGTATAAATTCTTAAAGTAAGGAAGTACATAAGCTTTAAAACGAGCAACTACATCAACACCGTATTAAAAGTAAAGTTTGAGTAAAATTTAAAATTTTGTAGTTTTTTTCACACATGTATTATTCTGTGTCACATAACAATTCTCATAAAATAGTTGTAGAATTTATACAAAAAACTAAATCACCTTATAATCTTTTTCATATAAAGATGAGACCTTCTAAGCGTAACCATATTCACTATTACTATTTATTTATGCACCAAAATAAAATTTCATCTCATCTGAAATAAAATGAGGGGAGAGGGAAAGAAGCAACTAAAAAAATGTCTTTTACACGTCAAATTATCAATTATAAAACTTTTATTATGGGTTTAATGGAAGAATCACAGTGAAAAAATTCTAGTGAGTTAATAAAAAGAAAATGAAGTATTTCAAAATAATAGATGTGAAATAAAATCAAAGTTAAAATAATTTGAGGATAGATACAACCTACAAGTCAGAGTACTCTGTTTTATTGGCATATATGCATCATCTCCTGCATAATACATTCAGTCAACAATGCTGCCTTAAATTTAATGGTTCAAATAAATAAATGCAATAAATTAGAAGAGAGAAACATAAGATATAAGATATATCTAATGGCTATTAATTTAAATAATTTCTCAATCCACTCTATAGATCTCTTACACACCAAACGAAATTTTATTTCTGCCCCCAATTTTTGTAGATGCACTTTCGGAATCACCATATTTTTTTTAAAAAAATTAGTTTTTTTCTCCATAAATGCATCTACGAAAGCGTTAAAATATAATGAAATTTAGGATTTTCCCAATTAATTGGAAAAATATGAATGTTACTTACGGAACACTCTCTTTTCAAACCATTCCGTAAGTACGAAAGATTTCATGAACTTAAGATTTTCTCAATTAATTGATAAATGTTATGAATAAATATTATTGTGGATGTCCATATGTATTCTAATCTTTCATCTTAATATTCCCTATTAAGTGGTATAGTAAGATTATGATTTTTCACCTTCCTAATGTTCTATAAATTAGGTCAACTTTGCAATGTAGATAATACTTCTTGAAGAAGATAATAGAATATCACTTTCTCTTTTACTTTCTCTAGTTCATCTCTATATTGTTTTTGTTAATTTCATAACACGTTATCAGCACGAAACTCTACCAAACTTGAAAAAAAAATTGAAGTACTAACTGTTAGAGGTAATATTAGTTAATTATTTTATTGTTTTGCTTTCTCATTATCCATGTTGAATTTTGATATATCTTATTAAATTATCAATAATATCGGAAGGATTACAAAACAACGTGTTTGTTATATAGTTCCTGAAGAACTTAACAAATATCCATTAAAGATAGTATTAAGTTTGTTATATAGTTCCTGAAGAACTTATCAAACATCCCTAAAGGATTATAAATATTATTATTTTTATTAGTAAAATAAAATTGTGATTGAGTTCCTGAATAACAACAAAATGTGATTGAGTTCCTCAAGAACTATAAAAAAAAAAATATTTGTGATTGTGATTGAGTTCCAAAAGAACTACACACACAAAAAATCTCTCTTAAACTAATGTAAGATATCTCATGAGGATTGTTTAAAGAATTATTTTTCTTAATCGATGTGAATATTTGTGACATGACTTTGAAGAGTTTTTTTTAGCTTCCTAGAAGGATTGTGCAAATAAGGGTTTATTTTTATCACTACGAAGATCATTTGTGATATATAATTCTCGAAGAGTTAAAGTTTTAAAATAAGAATTTCTGACACCTTAAAATGTTGTATATCTAATATTAAAAGAATTTCATCATGATATTAATGAATCCTAGAAGGATTGCATCTATACTAATAACATATCCCAGAAGGATTGCATATGTTATGTTAAAAATTTGAAAAATGATTGCATCAATAATAGTGAAGTATTCCAGAAGGATTTCACAAATAAATTTGTGTGTTTCGATGTAAAAAAAACTTGTAATATACTCATAAAATGTTTGTCATTCTAGAAGAATGACATGAGTGACTCTAACACATCCCAGAAGGATAACTATATTTTTGGATTATTGTAATTTTCTAGCATTTGACTATCTTACAAACTTATTAAACTGGTTTGAGTATAAATTATTTCATAATTAGAATTATAAATTTATATATTTCATCTATATATATATATATATATATATATATATATATATATATATATATATATATATATATATATATATATATATATATATATATATATATATATATATATATATATATAATTCTAGTGATATGATTTTGTATGATTTTGATAATTATATGATATTATGTTCATATGCATGTGTATGATTAAAGTGTTAAATCATGAGATATTATTAGGATGATCAATGTTTGCGGATACAATTTTTTTATTCACATTATTTCTAAATATTGATACTTTAACGAGAGAATTAAAACATTGCAATCTATTAAAGAATATATCTATAGTCTAAAGTTGCTACATATTTTAAATTTGTTATAATAGTGCTTATATTTCTCATATAAATCTTAATTATACTATTTTTTTTTCTTTTTACAAGTATAGTGTATGGATGACATTTGTTAGTCCATCTTAAAGACGCATGAAAGTAAGCTCATATTTTGATAGAGTCGAGATTCGAATGAACTTTAATCCTTTATATTTCTTTTTTGTGTGTTCTCTTTATGTCTTGCCAAATATTTTCGTCATAGATAATTCACATGAATTATACTGGAGATATTGGATATCTTTGTATTACACAAATGAATTTAGACATAAAATATATAATAGAAAAGTTACCGGCTTTTCCCTCTGATTTGTACTACACTTATATTAGGACAATTTAAGCACATGTCATTGTAAACCAGTAGTTTATAAATTACACTTAAATGTGTTGTTGATAAAACCGGTTGGGTCATCTCGGATATAATATGATGCGAATAATTTGTATTGAAGAACTAGAAGTTTCTTCAATCCAATAAATTTTTTTGTGTTTCTAAAGGAAAATAAAAATTTGAGAAATTGTGCTTTTATGACATTAACTGTCGCATCGACTAAAATATCATGCATATGTCTCTACTCACAACCAGAAGTTTGCGAAATTATTTTCTCAACTAATTAGACTAAGATTTTGTTTTATGGATTTTTTAGAAATTCATGTATAAGTATCACATATATTATTAAAGTTGATATTGAATATCATGTAATATATGTTCATGAAAGAAAATGGACCCGAAGATTCATTCTTTAGACGTCTAAAGTTAATTATATGGTCATCAATTCTAAATTATATATTTGAAACACCCAAAGTATGATATTAAGATATTTATTAGCATTAAGCCAACAAGATACTATATCTTAGTCCTCCATAATTTATTCTAATACTTCTCATCTAAGTGAACATTTGGATGTGTTGTGTATATTTCAACTGCTCCAATATAATACATTAAGATGAGTCATGAAAGAATATTGAAAAAATATAATTAATATGAATCTCAATTTTGAGGATATAATTTGAGAAAATAATCTAATACTTGATTGCAACCCAATAGGCTGATTATCACTTGATAAATTAAGTTTCCCAACATAAGGGGGAGGGAATAAGCAACTGAAATCATAAACAAGAAGTTCAAATGAACAACTGAAATCATGAACAAGAAGTTCAAATGAGTAATTTAAAATAAATTATAGTCTTGATCCTCGTACAAATCAATATGAACCAAAAGTTCAAAATATTATTCATTTGCAAAGTTTATGAAATAAATTATCAGCTGATAATACTCCACTCAAAGTGGATTCTCCTATTGGATAATATAATATTGAAAATGAGTTGTTGATGCGCCTGAAGCGTGGTATGAAAGTCGGTTCCAATGTTAAAAGTCATCTACTAAGAAAAGAAACTAAAGATGACCCAAGTGGGGATATGAAAATGCTAAGAGCACTTTGACCTAATTTAATTTTCAGTTCCAGAAGAACAAATCAAGTACTTGAATAATGAAATAAAGAGATCTCGATAAATTATGTCATGGATGAAATAGAATTGAACCGAAATTGAGATAACCAAATAAAGTCAATATTGACAATATCTTTATATACAATATAGCGCTAAAAGTTATCAATGATAACGAGGATCATGAGTCAAAGTCTATTAAAGATTGTAGACTAAGTGAGAATTGGCCAAAATAAATATATTCAATTGAAGAATAATTAAACTCACTTTACAAGTGACTCACTTTTGAACATGTAGTCTGAACACTTCAAGGTGTGAAACTAATTGGATATAAATGAGTTTTTGTGAAAAAGAAAAATAAGAATGATATAAAGTTTGATTTATTGCTCAATGATTTTCACAAAGACCTAAGATTGATTTTGATAAAAACATATTCACCTGTAGTGGATTCAATCGATTTTTGATAATTAATTAGCCTTGTAACACATGAAGGGCTTAATTCAAACATGATGGATGTTATGACATATTATTTATATGGTTCACTTAATAGTGACATTTATATGAAACTTCCTGAAAGGTTTAATATACTAGAGGCACATAATTTTGGATCTCGAGAAAACTACTCAATCAAACTGAACAAGTTTCTCTATGGGATGAAACAATTTGCACGCATGTGATATAATCACCACAGTGAATATTTAGTAAAGGATGGATATACAAATAACTCAATTTGTCCTTGTATTTTCATAAAATGATGTGGAAAAGTATTTGCAATAATAGTTGTCTATGTGGATGACGTAAGTATTATGGGACTCCTGAAGAGCTTCCAAAAGCTATAAATTGCTTAAATAAAGAGTTTGAGATGAAGGACCTAGAGAAGAAAATATATGTCTAGGTTTGCAAATTGAGCATGTAGACAAAAGAATATTTGTACACCAATAAGGTTATATAGAAAAGTGTTGAAATGATTCTATATGGACAAATGTCACATGTTGCCTACTCCAATATGGTTGTTAGATCATTAGATGTGGCGAAAGATCTTTTTAGGCCTCGAGAAAAGGATGAAAATTGCTTGGTCCTGAAGTACCATATCTCAATGCAATTGGAGTACTAATGCACCTTACTAATTATACACATCATGATATATCATTTGCGGTCAATCTATATAATTATTCACCTACACAAAGAAATTAAAAAGCGGTCAAACATATACTTCGTTATCTTAGAAATGCAGGTTACTTGTCAGATTCTCACAATGGTAGATCAGAAAGAGGTTATTTGTTTACATATGATGGTACAATCATTTCGTGGAGATCTATTAAACAAATCATGGCACCAACTTCATAATATCCTGCATAACTATTAACACTATATGAAGTCACTTCGAAGAAGACATTTTAAGCAACGACTATAAAGAATATTGTCTCTCATATAAATGTATGCATGAGGGGGAGAAATACATATGTTTTGCACTTTTTTTCCCTTCAGCATGGTTTTGTCCCACTGGATTTTTCTGGTAATGTTTTTAACGAGGCAATTCATATTCAAAGAATATTGTACTCTTTTTCCTTCACTAGAATTTTTTCCACTGGATTTTTTAGTAAGGTTTTAATGAGGCATATCTTCAATGGACATCCAAGGAGGTGTTATAAATAAAATATTATTGTGAATGTCCATATGTATTCTAATCTTTTATCTTCATATTCCCTATTAACTGGTATAATAAGATTATGATTTTTCACCTTTCTAATGTCCTATATATAAGGTCCACTTCGCAATGTAGATAATACTTCTTGAAGAAGATAATATAATACTACTTTCTCTAGTTCATTTCTATATTGTATTTTTTAATTTCATAACAATAAATTAATTTAAAATTTTCTCAATTAATTTATAATTTAATTTAGGATTTTCCTAATTAATTACAAATCCCAAATTTCACTACGGTAAAACACAATAAAACTTGGATTTTTCCAATTAATTGAAAAAGTCTCAAATTTAAGTTACAAATTAATTGAGAAAGTTACAAATTAAATTTTCAATTAATTGAAAAAACGCAAAATTAATTAAGTTTATGAAAATCTTCCATAGCTACATCTACTAAAGATTTTGAAAAGAGTGTTGTGTAGATATATCAACAAAATATTCTGATTTTCTCAATTAATTGAGAAAATCCCGTTTTAAAACTTCTGTAAATGCATCTACCGAAAAAAAAAAAAAAAACTAAATTTTTTGAAAAAGAATATTTCCAGAAGTGTATCTTTAAAAGCTGAAGGATATTTTTGTCAATTCAATAGTGCATAAAAGATCTATGGGATGTAGTAGTGAGAAATCATCTTAATTTATTGGTGCTCAACAGAAGCTGTAGAGAAAGTGCAAGAGAGAATCCACATCCGTTTTATTAACACACCTAAAATTTGATCTAAGCTTTATCTTCAAAATATAAAATACGTAAACAGGAATGTGTACATGCATCAAGAACAAATTAGAAGAAAACAAATTAGAAATAACACTTAACACCAACCATGTTTTATAAATACACTTCTAAAATTAGACTATAAGATCATGAAGCATCATGAATGCATTCAAAAGTTTAAGCATCATGAATGCATTCAAAAGTTTACCATTTCAATACTAGCATTAGCTTCTGCTATAGTCCCTGAACATAGGGATAATTAGGACACTATAATAGAAGTGGTAAGTAATACTTGTTCGTACGCCAAGTCATAATGTTTCAAAAGGTACATCATCAAGGTATGTTAGAGAGAACTAAATGCAGATCCTTTTCTACCCGCCCGATACAAAAGAACTCTAAGATCAGCACACCTAACAAAGCAACTCGAAAATTTACATCCACAGTTAGAGTCAATCTCTCAGATTCATTTACAATTTACACTGGAACCTTAGTTTCTCCAGTTTCCCCAGACCTGCAAATTAATTGACAGTCATTAATTTCATGATATACACAGGCAAATGGTGATCCTAAAGAAATTGAAAGAAAAAAAAAAAACGAGATATAATTTTCAATGCATTTCTAGACAATAATGAGAAAATCATATATTCTATAATGTATGCATGTTTTGCAAATCCATAACCACGAGGCTTAAAGCTTGCAATCACTAACCTTGCTTTCTCCAAGGTTTTGACCAGGTCAAGCATCGCATATATAATCATTTTCTTAACCTTTTACAAACAAACAAACAAATAACAGCAGTCAGGGAATAAACAATACACAAAATACCAACAATCTGTTGATATGGTAAGACCAATAGTATATAACACAGTAACATCTGTTACTGAAATAGATTAATCAAAACTTCTAAAACTATCTGCAAACCATGTAGAACCATTTTCAATTGTTTCCGTTTTAATCAATTTTTCATGTAATTAATTTTAGAATACAGTTACTAAAGTGATTTAATAAACACCTTGCAGTTAAGGACCGAGATGGTAAAAATGTTCAATTCAAGCAAATGTGACTTGTTAACTATAATCAAAACCAGTTTCGCCATAACCTCAATAGGTGCATAACAATGCCATCAATATGTGCAACTGAAAGCTAACAAAAACGGCTATTTTAGGTCAAGGCCATATTTTAAAACTGCTATTGACCTATGATCAAAATCTAGTGAAATAAGCTGCTAATGATGAAATGAAATAGAAAATGCAATAAATCAAATCAACAAAAGTAGTATGCCGTACCTCCAATTTGTCCTCTGTGGACTTGTGATTTACTGGAAGTTTGCGAAACTCCTCTGTCAAGCGAAAGCACTCGCCGACATTTTCTGGAGAGACAAAGTCAAGAGCAACCTTGGTGCATGACTGCAAAACAGTAATACATAACATTGACATTTACACATATTTATCAAGCATTAGCCAGAAAAGGGGAGGGGGGAAAGATCAACACATAAACCGTGAGCTGGTGATAAATGGTTTGTAAGAAATTGTAGTGTAAAAAACATCACAAGTACAGGATTTAAAATTTTTATTTCAAAACTGACATGCTCTCAATACAAACGAAAATAAATCATTAGTGTGACTGGGTTAAATAACATGATTCATTAAAGGATTGTTACATAGGATGGCAGGTCAAAAGAAAATGAGAAACAACCTATAATGCTTGTTCAGTCACACTAAATTGGATTCTGAGCAATGCTTAATACCACAATATGGCTTCCCTTGCCATTCAACATTGATTTATTAGGAATAAACACTTTTTCAAGGGAGGACGATATCTCTAGTCTTTGTACTATAAGTTCTATAACTCTCTTTAGACATCCAACATAAATTTAACAGATTCGCACAATTCGATACAGATATTACTTTTGAGACCATCTATTTTAAATCATGTTACTCTATTCCCAAGGATAACAGACCCCGTGAATATACAGAAGAATCATAGTCTTGAGCAGTTTTTGAAAATGTTTGGCAACCCTTGATAGCATTCTCAGGCATATGGTAGTTATAAGAAATAAAAAAAAATATATATTTTTTCACATCTGCCATGAATATGCATTACATATAATATGTTCAGAATGTATTTATATAGAATAGACATTCATTATTGTAAAAGCCTGTTTTGGAAATTTGAGCAAGGACTGACCCAAATACTAAGATGACATCAAAATATGCCCTAGATCTATTGGGCTTAAAGTATTCGTAGGCTCGATTCAAATTCTTTGAAGAGCACATCATGGAAATCCACTTCATCGACCTTAAAAATGTATTTATTAATACGGAAGTTATTTTAAACTAGAGTACACTGTTTAACTTTAAATAATTTTTTAAAATTTGTTGGAATAACATTTCACATAGAAATTAGTGGTCAATCTTTTACATAAAGTTAATCATCACATTAGTATCAAATAACAATGAGTTAATCATCACATTAGAGTTCAATCTTTTACAAACATGATTAGGATTTTGACTACACGTATATAACACTTCGAACAGTCCCGAATTTTAAAGAAAAGGCAGCATAACAGTTAGTTCTCAGGTTATTATTAATCATGTTTAACCACAATTAAGTTACATTTATTATATCTATTATCGAAAGCTCATAATTTCAACAACTACACTTCTTGGTAAACACGACAACATTACCTTCATTTAAGATTAAATAAATATATCATATACAAAAAATTTACCTTCAGATTACGGACTTGGTGGGGACAACCAGCTGGAATGAAAACAGCATCTCCTAGCTTCTGAACAAAAGTCCAGGGCTCAATTCCTACCATTCAATGTTGAATTGTCAACAAAATGGCAAAAGTAAATTAACACTGCTAAAACTAAGTTGTATAAGAAAAATTATGAACATTACTAACCATACTCCTCCTTCAGTCTCTTCTTATGTGCAATAGTCAAATAAAAGGTCTGATCGTGGATGGGGTGAATAACCTACATAACCAAGGGGAATGTCATTCATGAAGTTAAATACACAACGATTGAACAGACATTAGACTGACTGCCCAATTATCTATCTACATACAGATAACCCATTGATAGTCAAGTAAACTTTTAAACGCGGAGAGTCTCCACCTAACACTCACAACCATAATGCATTTCCCTACATATCAGTGTTTCAATATTTCTAATCACATCAACATAATTTATAATCCATGTCATGATGGTACATATTTAAATCTAACTGATTACAAATAATATTTTGTTGAAAATTCCGCCTTCATTAAGGTTCGCCGCTAGCCCACCTTAACTATGACATTTGGTTTGCAGCCTCTAACACCTTCAGGTTTGAAAGGGTGATTTAGTGCCAGGTTGTTTAGAAATTTGATTTGTATGTTTATAAAGTATGGGCAACACTCACCTTACAAGCCAATTTTGTAGGCAAATTTCATAATAATAAAGAATAACAAAACCTAGCAGAAATTATTATTCACAAGGTACAAAAACAAGTGAAAGTGGACTAAAATGAAAATAGATAAAAGAAAGAAATTTTGTTGATATAACTTGTTTTAATAACATATAGTTAAGACTGTCTCCACTAAGAAAGTGTGCTAGAAGCTTTTAAGCTAGACAGCTACAAGAATAATTTATCAAGTCTAACTTCAACATGTAACAAAGTACTGAAGTCCAACAAGAAAGCCATTACAGAACAAATAATCCAAGGCATAAGCTAAGACTAATCCCAGCCCCAAACTTACGGTTGGAGACTAAGTGAAGGCAGGTGGATAGTTTATATACAGCATCACTAGTATGCATCTCACTAGTATAAAGTATACTACTAAAGAACGCAAAAGAATAAGTTTTCAAATTATGCCTATCAATTTCAAAATTGAACTAATGACATTTTACCTACCTATTTTTTTATTATTGAAGGCTAATTGTGTATCTTTTTGGTGCAATTCTTTTCTTCATATATGCAGTTCATCATTGACTTCATATCAAAATCAACCAATCTCAACGCTTTAGAAGTTCATATATCTTCAACCAATTTTTCTTTCAACTTTGCATGTTGACTTTTCAACCACTTCTTAGATACTCTCTCTGTCTAGGGGTGGGAATAGGCTAAGCCGGACTAGGCTTTGCCAAACCTGAACCTGGCCTGTTAAAAAATTCAAAGCCTAAGTCTGACTTGTAGCCTAGCGTAAAGCTTATTTTTAGACCCGAGTCTGACCTTTTTGAAGGCCTGATTGGTCTATTAACCTACTTAAAAGCCTATTTTATTTGAACATTTGAAAAAAGTCATTCAACTCAACTTTATATAGACTAACAAATTAAAAGATCAGTGAGATAAAATGTTTGTTTGCATTGACTTATTTGAGTTAACCTAGTAGCATAAATTTTGTGACACTATTTGTTTGAAAGAACTTATGGAAGCAACTTATGACATTGTTCATAAGATTTTTTTTCATCATAATTTCTTTAAAATAACTAATACTTATTTTTATATTTTAATTCAAAATACAAAGTATAATATAATAATAATAAAATTACTCATTTATTTAAATAGGTCGGCCTCATAGGCTTAAAAGGCTTTTTATATGGTCTCTGGCCTAACCTTTTTAACTAAACAAACTTCTAAAAAAGCCTAAGCCTTTTCGATTTATATAAAAAGTCTGACCTATTCCCACTCATACCTTTGTCCAATGAGTGACCCAGTTGATCATTTCGCATATATTAAGAAAAGTGTATAAAAGTTACTTCCTCTGTTCCACAACAAGTGACCAATTGATCATTTTTTATATTTTAAGGAAAGTGTATAAAAGTAAGAGAGCGGAATTTTTCTTAATTAGGGAGTAGAATTGAAAAAAGTGTATTGAAGATTGAAATGGATAACTCATTTAGAGACACTATTTTATTGCAAATGGGTCACCACTATTGTGGGACAGAGGAAGTATGAACATCCTAACGAATGATGACCTATTTTCAATTAAACAGGCTTCTAAAAAAGCCTAGGCCTTTTCTATTTATATAAAAGGTCTGGCCTATTCCCACCCATACCTTTGTCCCAATGAGTGACCCAGTTAATCATTTCCCATATATTAAGAAAAGTGTATTAAAGTTACTTCCTCTGTCCCACAATGAGTGGCCCAGTTGATCATTTTCCATATATTAAAAAAAGTGTATAAAAGTAAGAGCGAATAATGTTTTTACTAAAGTACCCATATCATGTATTGGGAATAATGAAATTTTTCTTAATTAGGGAGTAAAATTGGAAAAAGTGTATTAAAGATTGAAATGGATCACTCATTTTGAGACACTATTTTATTACAAATGAGTCAACACTATTGAGGGAAGAGGAAGTATGAACATCCTAACAAATGATGACCTATTTTCAATTAAGCATCCCAAATTAAAATATTATTAAATTATGTCATGGCAATTTCAATTAAACCACCACCATTGGAAAATTCATTCAACAAAGAAAAAAAATTGGTCCTAAAATAGCGATAAGTGGCGGCCTTCTAACCTTTAACAATTGTATCCAAATAAAGATTTCATCTCATTGCCACCATAAAAATTCATTTGCCTTGTAACTTGGTGTGTTGTCAATAACAACATGCGAAAAGCATCAATTGATTCCAAAAAGACATGCCTTTGGAACTATTTGCCAAAAAAATCAAGATAGTCTTCCTTCTTCAATTGATCTACCCATTTGTCATAAACATGTTGATGAACCTCTTCCAAACCGCCATATGATCCTCCAAAACTGTGTAAAGTCAGTTTTTATTAAATATGAATTTTAATATCATGATAAGATAGTGGCTTGTATCACATGCCAAAAGCTCCAAGAAGTTCAAATGTAATTTGAAAGTTGAATCCTTTCACGGAAAAAGGAAATAGCATTGTTGTAAAAAGAAATGTGCCAACGTGTAGGTAGGCATCCTCCTTAATGCTCTTCTTGAAAATGTTATTCAAAAATGTCCAAGAGACTTCTCTATTTTTGATAAAGCTGGAAGCAAATTCAACTTCTGGAGTTTTCCCTCCTCACCAACAAAATCAACATTGTATTCATCGCTTTTCCTTAGACGATGTCTCCCATTTGTTTCCTCACTTCATGAGGGGGGCAGGGGCAGCTCAACAATCTTCAACATCTTTATCATCTTAACATTTCTGTCACCTTTCTTTAGACAATGTCCATCATTTGTTTCCCAACTTCATGAGGGGCAGCTCTAACAATCTTCAACATCTTTATCACCTTTCCTTAGATAATGTCTCACATTTGTTTACTAACTTCATGAGGGGCAGCTCAACAATCTTCAAAATCTTTATAGGTACCTGCAAAATGATGCTTGAATCAATAAGCACCTCTTCAACAAACCTTTTCACAATATGTACTCTTAGACTGAGGGTTTAGCCCAACTCATTCCAACAAAATCAGCTTGTAAGGTGAGGTCTGCCCAAACTTTATAGATACTACCCATTGAAAGTGTTGGAGGCTACAAAAATGCAACAATGGCAAGCCAAATGCTGCAATTGAGCGACCAGAGGCAGACCACAATGAAGGCAAAATTCCCAACACACTTCCCCCCACTCAGGTCTCAATGAGACTAAAGAAGCATATGCGATAAGCCCTACAACAGATCTAAGATAGAATCTAATACCATCTTAGAATGTGTGTCTTATGCTTAATTGATCCCTACAAAACTGACTTGTAAGGTAAGGATTGCCCAAGCTTCATAAACATATAACAAACCTTATCTTTAAAGAGTGTAAAAAATAAATCCACTCCTTCAAACCCCAAGCTTCATAAACATTAAACAAACCTTATCTTTAAACAGTGTAAAATAAACTCACTCCTTCAAACCCAACACTGAAGATGTTGGAGGCTGCAATGAAGGCAAGTCAAATGCTGCAATAAGACGAATAGGGGCAGACTGCAATTAAGGCAAAATTTCCACCATTGTTACTTGCTAAAATCAAGTAGACAAAGAGAAGTAAAAATGAAAAAGGGGAAGGATATGTGTGGTATGAATCACACAAGAAAGAAAGGCTAGGGAGTTTAAGGGGAGAAATGGGGTTTTTATGGTTTAAAGTGTGCGAGAGAGTTCTAAAACTATATGATCGCAAATTCAATTTGAAAACCCAGACGAATCAGGTTTGTATCAAAAACATTAGAATTTCACAGTTTAAATGATTGTTGGCATGGTCTAATCGCCTTCAAGCAAAAATCTACTGAGTATGCATGGTAGATCAAAAGGGTGACTACAATCATAAAATTGAGCAATCTTTGATTTATGCATTAATAGTGTAGAGTCATAATCTTCTTGAATGGCCTAAAGAAGGATCCCAGATTAATCAGGTGTAACACTAAATCTCTAATAGACAATAGATAGTATGCAAAATTGAACATAATTCAAATTCAAGTAAATTTCAATTGCATTTAGTGATTGATTAAAGGTCCTATTGAACTTGATTTGGAAATATTGTAAAAGTAATTGTGCACCTCTTCCAAAACTTGCCATGTATGGTGGTTGACAACAGCTTTTATAAGCAACAAACCATTGATAGATGAGAAAAGTCAAGTTCATAGAATAGTCTTGTCCCTTCGATTGTTCCCAAGTTGGGTTTACTTTGTTGCCAACACAACAATCAGCCTCTTATTGATATTTAGTGGAATATTAGGCCACAAACAAAAGGGGGAGGCATGAAGCTTGTGGTCTTAAATAACATTTTTGATTTGTTGTTTCAACAAGAAGCTTTTATCGTCAAGTTTAGAGCCCGTTTATTGTGTAAAAAAAATTTACAAAAAAAAATTTCATAAAAACTTCAAATAAAAATTTTATTTGAATAGTTATTCTTAAAATGTTATTTTAGATATTTCATTTTTTTATTGAAAAACTTTTTGGATTTCAAAAAATCACTTAATTTTGAAGCTATTTCAAATAGATTTTCATAAAAATCATTTTTAAAATACCACATTTTGAAAAAATTACCATTTTGATTTTGTTTTGATCTTCAATAATGTTTGTTTATGTTATAGGATGTCAAAAGTAATATTTCAATTTTAAAAAAACTAATATAAAAAACTTGTAATATTTTGAAAAACAATTTTGTAAAATCTATTTTTAAAAAAAATCCATTATTTTAAAGCTGAAACAAACAAGCTCTTAATTGAGAGTGGATGTGAATAGGTGGGAAAAAAACACTATAAGGAGTAGTGTTTAGATCAACAAAATGCTCATATTACCATGTTCCAATCACTAGAAAAGAAAGAAAGTGAAGGAAGAAGTGAAGAAAAAATTGGGAGGTTTCTCTTTTTTGAAATAGTGACAAAAAAATTTTGAAACAGTTGCAACAGCAAAAAGTGTGCTACAACCTTTTATAAAACAGAAAAGAAGTGTTACAAGCTAGGCAAGACTTACCAATGGGCTGTCAGACTAAACTATGAAGGCTAGGGCTCTTCATGGTACAGTTCGTGAGAAAAACTGAACCATATCAAACCATAGTAAAAATTTACTCGTTACTAAAAACTAAACTGAACCAAAATTATTAGTTTGGTATACCGTTAGAAGATAATTTTTCCCAAACCGAACCGTTAAGCTATTTTTTTATTTTTTTAAAAAAACAATTTAACTTAGTTTAAGTATTTTTCAGTTTTGGTTCGGTTCAATTTCAGTTACGTTCGGTTCTAGAACTGTTTATACATAATGGTTTGGTTCACTAACCAAACATATTTGTTCAGTGGTTCGGTTCAGTTCTTGGATTTTTTTGAACAGCCCTAATGATGGCCCAATAGAACACATTCTAATGTTCAAAAGCAAACCAAACACAACACCACAGAAAAATAAAATGAAGCCTAAGCCAAGACTTAGGTCAAATAGGGAGAAGGAGATACGGTGTCAATTTTACCATGATATAAACCCTCATAATAATACATAAACACCGAAATTTGCAGAGCATGTTGCTGGAAGCAAAACTAATTGGTAGCAACAAATTTTAGTCAACAATTCAAATTAAGAAAAGGGGTATCCAAACAGATTAAAAAAGATTAACTTAGATTAACCTGCTTTAAAGGAGAGCAGGCATCCAAACAGATTATAAAAGATTAACTTAGATAATTTAACCTGCTTTAAAGGAGAGCAAGCATCCAAACAAAATATAGAAATTTAACTTAGATAAATTTACCTGCTTTAAAGGAGAGCAATGGGCATGCCTGAACTCTCTAAAATGATTCTTTAGATATTCCTCCAATTTCGGGACATCCTCTCTCCGAAAAATATCCCAAAGAGCACCATCTAAAGAATCATCCCCAACCAACAAACTATTATCTTTTTTCACAATCACTTTATCGACCTTTTTGAGCTTTGATCCAGAAGAAAGGCCATCATTATCTGCACCTGAGTGTTGATGAACAGGATCAGTCACCTTCTCATCGTCTGATGCATTTATGGAAGACGATGAATTATCAAGCATGCTAGCATTGGTTTGTCCATCCTGATTATCACCATGTAGATGTAGCTCCCTTTTGTCTTGCTTGAGGTGCTTTCGTGTCAGTTTCTTGATGGCCTCAATGCTCTTATCTTTCAATTCAACTTTAGCAATATGAGTCAACACATTTACCTAAGAAGTCAAATTATAAAAGAAACATCATTTCATTTTCCTCATATTAGAGTATGCATTCGGAGACACAAAGCAAAAAATATAAAGCACTGACAATGAATTGCTCAGGAGAAAGACAATGCATTTGATGAGTATACATTGATTACAACTTTCTAAACCAAAGGAATAGATTGTATTTTAAGTCCTACAAAACCTTACATAATCAACTAATCATAAAAAAAGAATTTTTTTCCAAAATATCACTCACCGAAACACAAAGGTAAATAGCACGTTTAAGTAAATTCAATTGAATATATAATCAAATGAGTGATATCAAGACTGTGCCATGAGCAAACAAATATGACATGTATATTTAAACTACAAAACTAACACCTCTTAATGTAATGGCTTACAGAGACTTTGTAAGCGTCCTACAAACTATGAACATTTCAAGTTGATCATCAAATTAAAAACAACAGACTAAGAATTAAAGCTTACTGCATCAGACATGTCACAATGGAGCTTAGTCACAGAATCACCCCGCCCAAGTTCTTGAGCAAATCCATAAGCAATGTATGTTTTTGGGCCCATGTCTGGCTTTAGAACACCTTTAGGCAACTTCACAGCAAGGTTAAGAGCACCTTTGAAAGGATCTGTATACTCTTTATACGGCAAAGAATATATGAACTCGGCACAATGACGAGGCAAACTTTCCTCAAATAAATTAGAAGGAGGCCAATCTTTCAGTTTCAAAACCTGAGGCCATTTAAGCCAATCCACACGACCCTCTGTGTACCCAGTAAAGAATTGGTGCACATTAATATCTCCCTGCATTTAATCAAAAAATCATTTAAAAAAATACAGAAATTACTCGCAACAGATAGACATTTCATCTAAAGGATGAGAAAATTAGTATAACTATACGGATAGAATTTACTCTAGTCTGCCAAACTATAGATAGGAAAGAAAAAGAATACAATTGGAGAACAACATTTTCAGCAACTGAACAATAAAAAACAGTAAATCTTGATAAGCTCTAGAGACTAAGAAAAAGGAAAAACAACAAATGAAAAACCGGGATGCAAGGGCAACGAGAAAATATCTTGGTAGATCAAGCAAAAACAGGGTCGCTAGTTTGCAAGAAATTGAGACACCGCTAAAAGATAACATAACAAGAAATTGAGTGAGATCTATGACTAAAGGCAATATAAATTGAGCATGCAATATCCAAATTTAATGATAATGTTAGGAGAACCACATATGCCAAGCACCAAGGACTGAAACATCATGACTAACACATTCCTATTAAACTCAGAAAAGTGATTTCTAACTTACAGGTATGAATATATGAATTGAGTATGTACTGTAACTTGGTACTCTCCAAAAAAAAATTTAAGACATTCATTGCAGGTATGCTATATGAATTGGATAGCGGACAAATTAAACATACGAAAGTTCTCTAAATACAGAAAAGACAGAAATACCAAGTTTGAAAATAGTATGAAAATCAAATATTAAAAAAATTGTTAACAATATTATTCTCTAAATGTCACTTCTAAGAATAGTAGTGTACAAAAATACATTGATGTAAAAAAAAAACTAAGATTCATAATAATGATAGTAAAATTTGGGTTTCGGCTACTATACATAAAAACTCAAGAATTAGAAATCGGACAAACCTCACACCAATCCAAGCAATCAATTGCCTTCACATCCAAAAGTGTTTTATGCTTAGTGTTGCTTATCTGACGGAATGCACGCCACATGACAAGTGGTTCCCAGCTTAAACCAGATGTACATTCAAGTACATTGCTGACAATTACAGGCTCCCCTTTGCTCCAGTGTGATTGAAAATGTCTTAAATCCTCCTGACGTAGATCTACAGCCCTAGGACAATATAAAAAGTTGTCGCTAGAATCTTCACGAAAAGCTGCCTTCCTTGTGTTATTGTGTATATCATCTGAATTCCTAACAGGCTTCAAACAAGAACACCTATCATCAAGATTCTCCTCTGCATCTTGAAGTTCCATTGCTTCCTCTACAAGTTCTTTTGCTTTGGATACTAACTCAGATATGCAATTTGGCTGAAGTATGCTTCTCAGTTCAAGGAAACCATGGTCACAATCACTATTGGTCTTTGGACAGGGAATGCTACCATCAGTATCTGCATGCCACCCAGATTTAGACCATTCACAAATCTCAGGCTGGACTGCAGAACGAGGGTTTTTTTCTCTATCTTGTTTCTTTTCATCTCCGCCATGTAGATATTCACGCCCTCGGAAGATAAACTCAAACTCAATTGGATCATCGCCACCTAGAAGCTTGCCACCACGAAGCTCACAGCAACAGAGGAGACAGATGTCAAATGAGCATTTTGTACAGCTTCGGTGGTAGTCAAATATTGATGTTTTGCAGTTATCACTATAAAAAAGTGTCAAATTAACAACTGTATTGGAGTTAGAATAACTAAAATAACAAAAATATGGCAAATAAGACTCTACCAGTACACGCGCTCATTTTTAGAGTACTCTGCTACTTTTATTTTTAGCTCCGATAGTGGAAGCCCTGTAATGTTCATCATAAAAGACAATTAAAAAATGGAAAATAAATGAAACTAGGAAAAACAACACATAATCAAAAAAGCTCGTGCGTTGAAAATAGTGCAAAGCAGGATACCAATTGTATAAGTAATCTAAAAGAAAGAAGAAAAAACGGAATATATATAATTAAATTCTAAAATAAAGAGTCAAAACCATGAAATATGAGCAAAGCAACTCAATTTAATAAGAATATGGAAAAATAAACATGAAGAAATGGATTGTAAGATGGGATACTCTTGGAAGAAGAAATGAAATACCTTGTCTTTTTGCTTCTATCTCCTTCTCGGTCATTTGTTCCTCATCCAATCGTATTAAATACGGAAGAAGTTCTTTTAGCATATACTTGGAGGGCCCAACCTCAGGATCTTCGTTGGTTTCTGTCTTTTCTTTAATTGCCTGTAGTGAGCCAGATGATCAAATTTCAGGTGTGGAATACAGAAAAATCACTGGAATAGTTAATCTAAAAGGTGGAGATCTTACATTGATAAGAACACGTGATCGCAGGCATGATTTGCAATTGCAATTACCACAGCACACCGGACATTTCTCAGCAATTTCATCCTCTTTCCAGTTAGGATACCTTAACAAGAGATAACAGAAAAACATATACTGGTTAGAAATTCATCATCCACAGTCCAAACCAATAATACTTTTTCAACATAATAATAGCAAATTAGCAATACTTAACATTACATCCAAATACAACAGAGAGGAATCAAGTTAAAAAAGCAAAACAGAAGTAAATGAAGTTGTACCAATTAGTTATACAGTGTATGCAAAATCTTTTCCTTTTGCAGCTAGTGCATCTGACTACCCTGCCCTTATCATTTCTCTGACATTGATGGCACATTAAAGACTCCTTTTCAATCCGCTGTTAATCGAGAAACAGTAATAGTACACAAGGTTATACACTGTGTAACACCAAACTCGAACATATATTCGTATATCTACAAATTGAAATATATATGAGTACAGAGATCATGTGATGGCACCTTAGGGTTTTTCTTGTTGATTTTTGGCACCACATGTTCAACTAATGTAGGTTTCGTGTTTCTAGTCTTACGCAAAGAATAACCTTTATTATCAATATACACGGGCGTTTCAGTTTCAATTTCAGGACAGTCCTGTATCTCATCCTTCAGCACAACACTCTTAGACTTCTTTTCAGAGACCAGTTCATTCTCTTCGATCTTAATTTTTCGACCAGGTGTTTTCTTCTCTTCCTTATCAAAACCACCGTTTTCCCCCTCTTCTGCAGCTTCACCATTTTCTACAGAAATAGAAACTGTCCTTCTTTTTCTACCAGGTTTCTCCGTTTCTTTCTTTACATTTTCGCTATCAACTACAGCTTTATATTCTTCTCCAGAACTATAAACTTTCTTACTTTTTCTACCAAGTTTCTTCTTTTTTTTCTTCACATTTTCATCATCTAGTTCAGGTTTGCATTCGTCTTCAGAACTATAACCATTCTTCTTTCTTCTACCACCAGGTTTTTTCTTCTCTTTCTTCACACTTTCCCCGCCTACTCCACCTTTATAATCTTCTTCAGAACTAAAATCATTCTTCCTTTTTCTACCAAGTTTTTTCTTCTCTTCCTTCACATCTTCCCCTTCTTGTACAGCATTACTCGCATCAAAAACATCTATTATCGCCTTCTTCCTTTTACAATTCCCATTCTTCGTCACTTCCGCATCCAACACTGACACAAAATCCTCCGCAAACGATTTAATCTTCCTAGGACGTTCACTCTTCCTCACAGTCCCCTCAAAAGAAGACGAACCTACAACCGCCACCGCCACATCATCACCTTCAACAGCTTCACCTTCCTTCTCCGTCTTCCTCTTTACGCCGCGTTTCTTCTTCTCTGGCGGAACAGAGTCAGAGCCACCACCTGCCACGTCATCAGCTTTAACCGTTTCTTCTCCGTTTGGTTCATTCTTCAACGCTTCGATTTCTACATTACTCTTTCCTCCAGGTTTATTCCTCCTTCTGTGATACTTCTTTATCGGCTCTACGACGGTAGGTGAATCTCCAGCTGCCACGTCATCACCTTCAACCGAAGCTAAACCGTCCTTCAACGACGCCGTTTCGGTAACAATATCCATAGCTTCTTCTGCTTCCTTCAACGACGCCGTTTCTGATGCAACATTCGCGTCCTTTGCCACGTCATCGACTTCGAACGGCACCGTTTCGGGTGTTTCAGTTATTTCTGGATGATCGGGAATGGAATCTTCTGTGAGTGCGGTTGTGGTGTTGTTGTGTTCCTCCGCCATTGAGAAATTTTGGTTTGTATTTTAGTGGGAATATGAAAAAGAGATGAACCCTAGTTATGGAATGTAACTATTGGGTTTCTTTGAGGTTTGAGACATGCGATTGGACTATAGACAGGTTTGGAGTGTTTTGGGGGAAATAAATAAAATAATTTTGGGGGAAAAAGAGAGGGAGGGTTTTCAAATCCACCGCCAAGATTGTGTTTTAGGAATGAATGCTCTACCTAATCTATTTTTTACTATTTTAGCGGCTTCTCAAACAACAAGTACACTTTCACAAGTCACAAGTCTTTTCTTATGGAAATTTTTCCTTTCATAACCTACTTTTTCTCAAGAACAAAAATAATGAAATACCACACTTTTCTCGTAATATAAAAAGAGAAAAAAAAATATGAACATCACAATTTAAAATATTTTTACAGGTGTAGTATATCCAACCAAATTATATTTTAATTTAAAAAAACTGATATAATTGACCGATTGTGACAATTATATTGGATAATGGTGTAACATTGGTTACTATTACCCTGACAATACATTATCTTTAATCTCATATAAAAACTATCTTTTTTTATTTTTTTTAAATTATATGGATCCGTCAATTTTGATTGACACACCCCGTCAATTTCTGGAGAGTTTATATAATGAGGAGTGTTAGCAACACTTTCTTTTCAATACTCACTTTCTTATTGGTTGAAACATGTGTGGGTCCCTCACTTTGAAAATTGATTCCATATAAAGTGGTAGGACTCACACATCTTTCAACCCATACGAAAGCGAGTGTTTGAGAGAGTGTTCAAAAGAGAATGTTGCTAGTATTTCTCTTTATATAATTTTATAGTTTTCCAATTAAATTGAGGTTTCACTAGTTGCTACTTGCAATTCTACTTTCTTTCTTTTTTTTTCAAATAATCATATTTTTTTTAAAAAATTCTTAAACAATCATACTTTCAAACAATTTATCAAACTAATCATTTTTTTTAAATATACTATTATTAAGAAAACACTTGTCTTCTTGTATGTACTATTGATCTACGTCACACTTGTATCACAATCGTTCCAACACAAGATCATCAAAAACTTAGTTCTCAATTAATATGTCATGAAATTTTGTCTCTCATTAGTAAAGATCCATCGTTGATCATTGATGGTGAGTGCAATTATTTCTCATATAGTTACAAGATTCAATTATACTCCCACTTATATGATAGGGTGGATCGCGAGGACTAAAGTCGTTGAACTTGTATACGGCAACTGGGAGGATTTGTACAAAGAACTTCCAAGATTTTTTACTACACTTAAATATTATGCTCTGAGAACTATTATTAGTTTGGAAAAACTCCCGACATTTGCGCCAGACAAAACTTGTGTTAGTGGAAATAGAATATTTCACCGACTGCTCTTGACGTATGAACCATGCATCAAAGGTTTTGCATTCTGCAAACACATTATACCAATTAATGGACAGGATTGTATGGGAAGTATAAATGAATGTTACTAATGGTAGTGGCACAAGATGGCAACAGTAATATTTTTACAATTATCTTCGCTCTAGTTGAAGGTGATACGGTTGGTGGCTGGAGTTTCTTTCTCAATAACCTACGCTTACACATTGCTCCTTAACCCAACCTCTGTTTGATTTCGGACAGACATCCATCTATTGAGAGTGCTTACAATAACTCTAATAACAGTTGGCAAAACCCCCTCTGACGGATGTCTGTTGCATTAGACATATCGCTTAAAACTTCATTAGGGAGATAAAAGACATGACGCTTCAAAAAAAGGTGATTAATACGGCATATGCCTTAACAGGGCCATCGTTCCAGCACAACCGCGAAGAGATCTGGTTGACAAATGCGAATGCATTAAAGTGGATTGATAACATTCCAGTGGATAAGTGGACATGAGCATTTGACAATGGTCAACAGTTAGGGCACATGACAAACTATCTAGTGGAATCAACAAACTTTGTCTTCAAAGGCATCAGAAACCTACTGATAATCACATTGGTTAGAGCAACATATTTTAGGTTAGGTCACTGTTTGATACCATGGGTTTAAAAAGGCGGTCAGTGTTACAATCGGGGCAATTGTTTAGTGAAAGCTCTGTGAAATTTATTCAAGAGGAAACTGCCAAAGCTAACACACATGGTGTTATAGTGTTCGACTGTATTAAAGGTCAGTTCAATGTATAGGAGACAATGGATCATAATGAGGGTAGGCCAACGAGGTATTATCGCGTTGAATTAGATAGAGTTTGGTGCGGCTGCGGAAAGTTTCAAGCCTTTCATATGCCTTGCTCTCACGTCATAGCAGCATGTGCACATTCTCGCCTAGATCCTATATGACATATATCCTTCGTTTACAATGTGAAAATGTATTAAATGTGTACATCAATATGTTACCAGTGGTGGCAAAGGAGGATTATTGGCATGTGTTACCAATGGGACATTGTTTAGAACAATGAACATATGTGAAGGATGAAAAAGGGTCGCCCTAACGGCACCCGTATTCGAACTGAAATGGATGCGACAAATAAAATGATAAGATTATGCAGTACATATCGTCAACTGGGAAATTTATTTGTAATTTATTTGTTGTAAACAGGAAATTTTAATTTAAATTAGAATTTCATTTCATATTCAAGTTAACATTCTAGTACAACAAGCTTAACAGAACCACGCAAAAAACAACAACACGATAAATAAATAAAACAACTAAGAACATCATAATCACTATGAGATTACAACCATTAAGACAATATCAGCTGATCCAAGCATCATCATGAGAGCATCATAGTCGTTTTTAAAAGGTTTCTAGGAACGGGTTAATACATTTTCATTGGATACCATAACTTGCCTATCATTTCTTCTGATCTTTTCACCATCAAGAATGTCTTCATCTAACCGTCAGATCATGCTCATCTGAAAATGCTCGAACGTTTGCGTATTCTAAAGGTTGATCTTCATCGCAAGCTTTGTTGGCGGAAAAAATTGAGTATCTCTTTTGATCATTGAAAACATTGGAGGGGTACTGGATGACATTTTTAAGAGTGAAATAAGAGATAAGTGTGAAAATGGTGGAGATGGATGGTTGTATTTATAAAAAAAACCAAAATAACTGAGTAGCCCCATTGAATGGCTACTGCACCTAAAGCGGAAGTGCATGCGTCACCCTGCATTACTTGACAGGGGAGCATGCGCCATGCAGTGTGGCGCCTCCTCCTAAATTATAGTGCATGCACCATACAGAATGGTGCATCCTTGTTGAAGCGGTAAAGCGGCAAGCAAAAAGTAATAGGTATTATTTATTACCGGGTGATATAGGTTATATCGTATCGTAGTCCACAGAGATTGGTTGAGAAGAACTGCCGTTCGACTATCTCGCGTTCTAAGTTTCATGATTTGGGTGCGGAAAGTAAATGCGGGAAAAGTAAATAAAAGCAGATAAACAATCTCAATAGTCTAAGAGAAATAGTTATGGAATTGCATTTCGTTCTACCCGTCGAATACTTAAATCTGAAGATCTATCGCTCGACACTCACAATACGCATCAACATCACCGGGCATCACTCGAGATGCCACATCGGTGTCCATGTCTGCAACACCGACGAAAGCTCAACCGTACTATTCACATCAGCGATTTCTCCACCGACACAAACAACACGGAGGCATTAGACTCGATACCCACTACGATTGTTAGTCCTAAATCCATGTCTGCAACCCAGAAACTAACAGTTATCATTCCTAATCAAGATCTATGGTGTCCATGTCTGCAACAACACAAATCCAGAGCATTTAAGCAAAAAGATCAAGAACAACAACAATGATGATTTGTAAAGCGAATATATAAACGATCCCAAGATCCACAAATATACATACAATAAGAGTAGAAACATACATACAACACCCACCATTGGAATGAAACAAAGGGAAGAGAGAAGATGAACCGGAAAGATCTCACCGGTACAATGAAATCGAGACAGATCCATGATCAATCCACATGACGTTGCACCCAATGGTGTTTCCTAAGCCTCTAAACTATCAAAATTGGACCAGAGCCACTCCATGGGGGAAATGGATGATAAAAAACCCTAAAAAAGTGTTTTTACAACATATATACAAGTTTGAAAGTCGCAGACCGCGCTAAGCGCGCCCACCGCGCTAAGCGGGCTGTTTTTTATTGTTCTTAAGCCGCCAGACCGCGCTTAGCGCCAAAAACCCGCGCTAAGCGCCCAACTCTCTGCCAAATGGGTCAAAAATGCTCCCAGAGCCCGCTTAGCGCGGTCAAGCCCGCTTAGCGCGCTCAACAGAACAGCAAATATTGTTTTGGTCATATCTTGAGAACCGTAACTCCGATTTGCGCCCGGTTCGAAGCGTTGGAAAGCTTATTCCATGCTCTATCTAACAATGAACAAATTGCAACCAAATTGATGAATTTGATCATCCTTATTTTGAGCCTTGTCCGCCGATGAATTGGTAAAATCGCGTGTTCGCCGTCGTGTCTGCGACACTTTATTCCTCAAAGCTTCGAACACACATAAATACCTACAAAAAGACAACAAAACTATCAAACGATATACATTTACACGAAAACGTAACAAAACACAGACGATACAAATATACAGAAAAACGGGGAATTATTCAAACGGTATTAACAAAAAGTATCGATAAGTGCCACTATTTACAAACACAAAATAACTACATTTTGGCACTTAACAACTCTCCCCAACTTGAATTTGTTTGTCCTCAAACAAGGCCAAACATTCAAAGAATCAAAAGTAAAAATCCAAAGAATCAAGAATCAACACGATTTGGAAAAACAAAACAATTGTACGGTTCAAACAAAAACGTACCAACAAAGTAAAAACTTACCACAATCCTACAACGACGCATGAAAATGAAACCAATCCTAAGTACAATAATCATAAAAAACATCCTAAAACAAAACAAGCTCAATAATGAATCACGCCTAGCAAAAACTCATCGGTAGATGAAAAACACCGAAAGGTGAGGACTTTGACACACACCCGACAATCTTGCAAACAATAGACAAAATTATGCATTCATCCAAAAATAGTATCGAAAACGCAACGGCACGAATCACAAGGGCTTTCAAGGTTGTAATGTGGCTCGGTTAACAAACAAGTGATAAGTCCTAAAGCTAATCGAAACAAAAACTTGCCTAAACCTAAGGGAGTAATTACTTCCACAAAGTTCCAAACAAAGGAATTTCAATCAAACTTTCTTTTTCATCACATGTTTCAGACCAAACCCAATACTTATTAGCACAATCTTATTCCCAACTCTTTTTGTTATTTTCTTTTTCAAACTTTTTCTCTTTTTTCTTTCTTTTTCTTTTCTTACTTTTCACATTTTTTTCTTTTTCTTTTTCTTTTCTTTCCACTACCTCATATCAATCACATCATAAAGAGGCAAACACCTTCTCCCCAACTTGAATTCAACCATAACATAAAGTGAATACTCCCTACTTTCTAAGGCAAGGTAAAAATCCATCTAAACATCATAATTATAGGTCAAGAAAACAAAGATAATAAAAATCCATCAAAAAGGGTGAACTATGTCTCAAGTTCAAAAACAAAATGGACAATGACAAAAAGGCTCAAAGGGGGTACTAATGGTCACACACTCACAAGGTAAAATGACATTTGGCTTATGGTAGTTGCGCTCAAAATCAAACAAGTGCCTTGATCACTTTCGTGCATTCACAAAATCAATACAGACGAAAGATTAAACATAATAATATCCAGTTAAAACAAGAAATGTCGGTCACTCACATATATACACAATGGAAAGCCACCTCACATTTATGGTAAAAAGGGTAAACTAATTGTGATTCAAGTAATGAGCAAGTTATGCAAAAAGAATGAGTAATATGAAAATTGTACAAATGAAAAGTCTCCTAATCATGCTATGCTATAGAAAGCGATAAACGAGTACCTTGCTATGTACAAATTCGAACAATCATTACCGCACAACCGGCATGTTGAATCAATCAAAATTGAAGAATTACCAAATGCGACTTCAAGTAATCGAGCCAAAATTTGAGTCTAAACAACAACAAATGAATTAACACATATTACTAAATATTACTACACTATAAGGCCTTGGTGGAAGTGGGAAAAAGGCGAGTCAAATGAATCATTAAAAAGAATTCATTGGCTAAAAGCTACAGACCGCGCTAAGCGCGGTCTAGCGCGCTAAGCGCGCTACACCAGAAAGACAAAAACCAGTGCAACAAAACAAAAATTCTAGTGTGCCTCCACTTAACAACTATACATCTCATTTACAGAAAAACAGAAAAATAAAACCGTTGGGGTGCCTCCCAAAAAGCGCTCGTTTTACGTCGTTAGCTCGACGCCTTTTATTGTTTCGCGAATGGTAAGAAACTTCCTCGCGGTACGCCAATGCTTTCTCCTCTAACGCAACCTAAAGGAAACATCCTGCCCAAACACTTAACAAACGAATCAAAAGCAAAAGTTTATACAAGTATGTGTAAAAACACCAATATACAAGGAATGGTGAAATTGACTAAACAAGTTGAAAATTGAAGATATGTAATTTAAGAGCTAATCCGAGTTCAACTTGTTTAGTAAGTTCACCAAACAAAACGAAACAAGTATAACTATACAAGTATGCGTCTATGCACAAAATATACGATATGAACATATTTACGAAACTTAAAACACGAAACCATCGCAATGCGATTAATCTCAAAACCAATCCCCGGCAACGGCGCCATTTTGTTGAAGCGGTAAAGCGGCAAGCAAAAAGTAATAGGTATTATTTATTACCGGGTGATATAGGTTATATCGTATCGTAGTCCACAGAGATTGGTTGAGAAGAACTGCCGTTCGACTATCTCGCGTTCTAAGTTTCATGATTTGGGTGCGGAAAGTAAATGCGGGAAAAGTAAATAAAAGCAGATAAACAATCTCAATAGTCTAAGAGAAATAGTTATGGAATTGCATTTCGTTCTACCCGTCGAATACTTAAATCTGAAGATCTATCGCTCGACACTCACAATACGCATCAACATCACCGGGCATCACTCGAGATGCCACATCGGTGTCCATGTCTGCAACACCGACGAAAGCTCAACCGTACTATTCACATCAGCGATTTCTCCACCGACACAAACAACACGGAGGCATTAGACTCGATACCCACTACGATTGTTAGTCCTAAATCCATGTCTGCAACCCAGGAACTAACAGTTATCATTCCTAATCAAGATCTATGGTGTCCATGTCTGCAACAACACAAATCCAGAGCATTTAAGCAAAAAGATCAAGAACAACAACAATGATGATTTGTAAAGCGAATATATAAACGATCCCAAGATCCACAAATATACATACAATAAGAGTAGAAACATACATACAACACCCACCATTGGAATGAAACAAAGGGAAGAGAGAAGATGAACCGGAAAGATCTCACCGGTACAATGAAATCGAGACAGATCCATGATCAATCCACATGACGTTGCACCCAATGGTGTTTCCTAAGCCTCTAAACTATCAAAATTGGACCAGAGCCACTCCATGGGGGAAATGGATGATAAAAAACCCTAAAAAAGTGTTTTTACAACATATATACAAGTTTGAAAGTCGCAGACCGCGCTAAGCGCGCCCACCGCGCTAAGCGGGCTGTTTTTTATTGTTCTTAAGCCGCCAGACCGCGCTTAGCGCCAAAAACCCGCGCTAAGCGCCCAACTCTCTGCCAAATGGGTCAAAAATGCTCCCAGAGCCCGCTTAGCGCGGTCAAGCCCGCTTAGGGCGCTCAACAGAACAGCAAATCTTGTTTTGGTCATATCTTGAGAACCGTAACTCCGATTTGCGCCCGGTTCGAAGCGTTGGAAAGCTTATTCCATGCTCTATCTAACAATGAACAAATTGCAACCAAATTGATGAATTTGATCATCCTTATTTTGAGCCTTGTCCGCCGATGAATTGGTAAAATCGCGTGTTCGCCGTCGTGTCTTCGACACTTTATTCCTCAAAGCTTCGAACACACATAAATACCTACAAAAAGACAACAAAACTATCAAACGATATACATTTACACGAAAACGTAACAAAACACAGACGATACAAATATACAGAAAAACGAGGAATTATTCAAACGGTATTAACAAAAAGTATCGATAAGTGCCACTATTTACAAACACAAAATAACTACATTTTGGCACTTAACAACTCTCCCCAACTTGAATTTGTTTGTCCTCAAACAAGGCCAAACATTCAAAGAATCAAAAGTAAAAATACAAAGAATCAAGAATCAACACGATTTGGAAAAACAAAACAATTGTACGGTTCAAACAAAAACGTACCAACAAAGTAAAAACTTACCACAATCCTACAACGACGCATGAAAATGAAACCAATCCTAAGTACAATAATCATAAAAAACATCCTAAAACAAAACAAGCTCAATAATGAATCACGCCTAGCAAAAACTCATCGGTAGATGAAAAACACCGAAAGGTGAGGACTTTGACACACACCCGACAATCTTGCAAACAATAGACAAAATTATGCATTCATCCAAAAATAGTATCGAAAACGCAACGGCACGAATCACAAGGGCTTTCAAGGTTGTAATGTGGCTCGGTTAACAAACAAGTGATAAGTCCTAAAGCTAATCGAAACAAAAACTTGCCTAAACCTAAGGGAGTAATTACTTCCACAAAGTTCCAAACAAAGGAATTTCAATCAAACTTTCTTTTTCATCACATGTTTCACACCAAACCCAATACTTATTAGCACAATCTTATTCCCAACTCTTTTTGTTATTTTCTTTTTCAAACTTTTTCTCTTTTTTCTTTCTTTTTCTTTTCTTACTTTTCACATTTTTTTCTTTTTCTTTTTCTTTTCTTTCCACTACCTCATATCAATCACATCATAAAGAGGCAAACACCTTCTCCCCAACTTGAATTCAACCATAACATAAAGTGAATACTCCCTACTTTCTAAGGCAAGGTAAAAATCCATCTAAACATCATAATTATAGGTCAAGAAAACAAAGATAATCAAAATCCATCAAAAAGGGTGAACTATGTCTCAAGTTCAAAAACAAAATGGACAATGACAAAAAGGCTCAAAGGGGGTACTAATGGTCACACACTCACAAGGTAAAATGACATTTGGCTTATGGTAGTTGCGCTCAAAATCAAACAAGTGCCTTGATCACTTTCGTGCATTCACAAAATCAATACAGACGAAAGATTAAACATAATAATATCCAGTTAAAACAAGAAATGTCGGTCACTCACATATATACACAATGGAAAGCCACCTCACATTTATGGTAAAAAGGGTAAACTAATTGTGATTCAAGTAATGAGCAAGTTATGCAAAAAGAATGAGTAATATGAAAATTGTACAAATGAAAAGTCTCCTAATCATGCTATGCTATAGAAAGCGATAAAC
The DNA here is from genome assembly GCF_029867415.1 of Vicia villosa. Taxonomy (NCBI): domain Eukaryota; kingdom Viridiplantae; phylum Streptophyta; class Magnoliopsida; order Fabales; family Fabaceae; genus Vicia; species Vicia villosa. The sequence goes on from NC_081181.1 coordinate 12,787,537, forward strand.
GAGTACCTTGCTATGTACAAATTCGAACAATCATTACCGCACAACCGGCATGTTGAATCAATCAAAATTGAAGAATTACCAAATGCGACTTCAAGTAATCGAGCCAAAATTTGAGTCTAAACAACAACAAATGAATTAACACATATTACTAAATATTACTACACTATAAGGCCTTGGTGGAAGTGGGAAAAAGGCGAGTCAAATGAATCATTAAAAAGAATTCATTGGCTAAAAGCTACAGACCGCGCTAAGCGCGGTCTAGCGCGCTAAGCGCGCTACACCAGAAAGACAAAAACCAGTGCAACAAAACAAAAATTCTAGTGTGCCTCCACTTAACAACTATACATCTCATTTACAGAAAAACAGAAAAATAAAACCGTTGGGGTGCCTCCCAAAAAGCGCTCGTTTTACGTCGTTAGCTCGACGCCTTTTATTGTTTCGCGAATGGTAAGAAACTTCCTCGCGGTACGCCAATGCTTTCTCCTCTAACGCAACCTAAAGGAAACATCCTGCCCAAACACTTAACAAACGAATCAAAAGCAAAAGTTTATACAAGTATGTGTAAAAACACCAATATACAAGGAATGGTGAAATTGACTAAACAAGTTGAAAATTGAAGATATGTAATTTAAGAGCTAATCCGAGTTCAACTTGTTTAGTAAGTTCACCAAACAAAACGAAACAAGTATAACTATACAAGTATGCGTCTATGCACAAAATATACGATATGAACATATTTACGAAACTTAAAACACGAAACCATCGCAATGCGATTAATCTCAAAACCAATCCCCGGCAACGGCGCCATTTTGTTGAAGCGGTAAAGCGGCAAGCAAAAAGTAATAGGTATTATTTATTACCGGGTGATATAGGTTATATCGTATCGTAGTCCACAGAGATTGGTTGAGAAGAACTGCCGTTCGACTATCTCGCGTTCTAAGTTTCATGATTTGGGTGCGGAAAGTAAATGCGGGAAAAGTAAATAAAAGCAGATAAACAATCTCAATAGTCTAAGAGAAATAGTTATGGAATTGCATTTCGTTCTACCCGTCGAATACTTAAATCTGAAGATCTATCGCTCGACACTCACAATACGCATCAACATCACCGGGCATCACTCGAGATGCCACATCGGTGTCCATGTCTGCAACACCGACGAAAGCTCAACCGTACTATTCACATCAGCGATTTCTCCACCGACACAAACAACACGGAGGCATTAGACTCGATACCCACTACGATTGTTAGTCCTAAATCCATGTCTGCAACCCAGGAACTAACAGTTATCATTCCTAATCAAGATCTATGGTGTCCATGTCTGCAACAACACAAATCCAGAGCATTTAAGCAAAAAGATCAAGAACAACAACAATGATGATTTGTAAAGCGAATATATAAACGATCCCAAGATCCACAAATATACATACAATAAGAGTAGAAACATACATACAACACCCACCATTGGAATGAAACAAAGGGAAGAGAGAAGATGAACCGGAAAGATCTCACCGGTACAATGAAATCGAGACAGATCCATGATCAATCCACATGACGTTGCACCCAATGGTGTTTCCTAAGCCTCTAAACTATCAAAATTGGACCAGAGCCACTCCATGGGGGAAATGGATGATAAAAAACCCTAAAAAAGTGTTTTTACAACATATATACAAGTTTGAAAGTCGCAGACCGCGCTAAGCGCGCCCACCGCGCTAAGCGGGCTGTTTTTTATTGTTCTTAAGCCGCCAGACCGCGCTTAGCGCCAAAAACCCGCGCTAAGCGCCCAACTCTCTGCCAAATGGGTCAAAAATGCTCCCAGAGCCCGCTTAGCGCGGTCAAGCCCGCTTAGGGCGCTCAACAGAACAGCAAATCTTGTTTTGGTCATATCTTGAGAACCGTAACTCCGATTTGCGCCCGGTTCGAAGCGTTGGAAAGCTTATTCCATGCTCTATCTAACAATGAACAAATTGCAACCAAATTGATGAATTTGATCATCCTTATTTTGAGCCTTGTCCGCCGATGAATTGGTAAAATCGCGTGTTCGCCGTCGTGTCTTCGACACTTTATTCCTCAAAGCTTCGAACACACATAAATACCTACAAAAAGACAACAAAACTATCAAACGATATACATTTACACGAAAACGTAACAAAACACAGACGATACAAATATACAGAAAAACGAGGAATTATTCAAACGGTATTAACAAAAAGTATCGATAAGTGCCACTATTTACAAACACAAAATAACTACATTTTGGCACTTAACAACTCTCCCCAACTTGAATTTGTTTGTCCTCAAACAAGGCCAAACATTCAAAGAATCAAAAGTAAAAATACAAAGAATCAAGAATCAACACGATTTGGAAAAACAAAACAATTGTACGGTTCAAACAAAAACGTACCAACAAAGTAAAAACTTACCACAATCCTACAACGACGCATGAAAATGAAACCAATCCTAAGTACAATAATCATAAAAAACATCCTAAAACAAAACAAGCTCAATAATGAATCACGCCTAGCAAAAACTCATCGGTAGATGAAAAACACCGAAAGGTGAGGACTTTGACACACACCCGACAATCTTGCAAACAATAGACAAAATTATGCATTCATCCAAAAATAGTATCGAAAACGCAACGGCACGAATCACAAGGGCTTTCAAGGTTGTAATGTGGCTCGGTTAACAAACAAGTGATAAGTCCTAAAGCTAATCGAAACAAAAACTTGCCTAAACCTAAGGGAGTAATTACTTCCACAAAGTTCCAAACAAAGGAATTTCAATCAAACTTTCTTTTTCATCACATGTTTCACACCAAACCCAATACTTATTAGCACAATCTTATTCCCAACTCTTTTTGTTATTTTCTTTTTCAAACTTTTTCTCTTTTTTCTTTCTTTTTCTTTTCTTACTTTTCACATTTTTTTCTTTTTCTTTTTCTTTTCTTTCCACTACCTCATATCAATCACATCATAAAGAGGCAAACACCTTCTCCCCAACTTGAATTCAACCATAACATAAAGTGAATACTCCCTACTTTCTAAGGCAAGGTAAAAATCCATCTAAACATCATAATTATAGGTCAAGAAAACAAAGATAATCAAAATCCATCAAAAAGGGTGAACTATGTCTCAAGTTCAAAAACAAAATGGACAATGACAAAAAGGCTCAAAGGGGGTACTAATGGTCACACACTCACAAGGTAAAATGAAATTTGGCTTATGGTAGTTGCGCTCAAAATCAAACAAGTGCCTTGATCACTTTCGTGCATTCACAAAATCAATACAGACGAAAGATTAAACATAATAATATCCAGTTAAAACAAGAAATGTCGGTCACTCACATATATACACAATGGAAAGCCACCTCACATTTATGGTAAAAAGGGTAAACTAATTGTGATTCAAGTAATGAGCAAGTTATGCAAAAAGAATGAGTAATATGAAAATTGTACAAATGAAAAGTCTCCTAATCATGCTATGCTATAGAAAGCGATAAACGAGTACCTTGCTATGTACAAATTCGAACAATCATTACCGCACAACCGGCATGTTGAATCAATCAAAATTGAAGAATTACCAAATGCGACTTCAAGTAATCGAGCCAAAATTTGAGTCTAAACAACAACAAAAGAATTAACACATATTACTAAATATTACTACACTATAAGGCCTTGGTGGAAGTGGGAAAAAGGCGAGTCAAATGAATCATTAAAAAGAATTCATTGGCTAAAAGCTACAGACCGCGCTAAGCGCGGTCTAGCGCGCTAAGCGCGCTACACCAGAAAGACAAAAACCAGTGCAACAAAACAAAAATTCTAGTGTGCCTCCACTTAACAACTATACATCTCATTTACAGAAAAACAGAAAAATAAAACCGTTGGGGTGCCTCCCAAAAAGCGCTCGTTTTACGTCGTTAGCTCGACGCCTTTTATTGTTTCGCGAATGGTAAGAAACTTCCTCGCGGTACGCCAATGCTTTCTCCTCTAACGCAACCTAAAGGAAACATCCTGCCCAAACACTTAACAAACGAATCAAAAGCAAAATTTTATACAAGTATGTGTAAAAACACCAATATACAAGGAATGGTGAAATTGACTAAACAAGTTGAAAATTGAAGATATGTAATTTAAGAGCTAATCCGAGTTCAACTTGTTTAGTAAGTTCACCAAACAAAACGAAACAAGTATAACTATACAAGTATGCGTCTATGCACAAAATATACGATATGAACATATTTACGAAACTTAAAACACGAAACCATCGCAATGCGATTAATCTCAAAACCAATCCCCGGCAACGGCGCCATTTTGTTGAAGCGGTAAAGCGGCAAGCAAAAAGTAATAGGTATTATTTATTACCGGGTGATATAGGTTATATCGTATCGTAGTCCACAGAGATTGGTTGAGAAGAACTGCCGTTCGACTATCTCGCGTTCTAAGTTTCATGATTTGGGTGCGGAAAGTAAATGCGGGAAAAGTAAATAAAAGCAGATAAACAATCTCAATAGTCTAAGAGAAATAGTTATGGAATTGCATTTCGTTCTACCCGTCGAATACTTAAATCTGAAGATCTATCGCTCGACAGTCACAATACGCATCAACATCACCGGGCATCACTCGAGATGCCACATCGGTGTCCATGTCTGCAACACCGACGAAAGCTCAACCGTACTATTCACATCAGCGATTTCTCCACCGACACAAACAACACGGAGGCATTAGACTCGATACCCACTACGATTGTTAGTCCTAAATCCATGTCTGCAACCCAGAAACTAATAGTTATCATTCCTAATCAAGATCTATGGTGTCCATGTCTGCAACAACACAAATCCAGAGCATTTAAGCAAAAAGATCAAGAACAACAACAATGATGATTTGTAAAGCGAATATATAAACGATCCCAAGATCCACAAATATACATACAATAAGAGTAGAAACATACATACAACACCCACCATTGGAATGAAACAAAGGGAAGAGAGAAGATGAACCGGAAAGATCTCACCGGTATAATGAAATCGAGACAGATCCATGATCAATCCACATGACGTTGCACCCAATGGTGTTTCCTAAGCCTCTAAACTATCAAAATTGGACCAGAGCCACTCCATGGGGGAAATGGATGATAAAAAACCCTAAAAAAGTGTTTTTACAACATATATACAAGTTTGAAAGTCGCAGACCGCGCTAAGCGCGCCCACCGCGCTAAGCGGGCTGTTTTTTATTGTTCTTAAGCCGCCAGACCGCGCTTAGCGCCAAAAACCCGCGCTAAGCGCCCAACTCTCTGCCAAATGGGTCAAAAATGCTCCCAGAGCCCGCTTAGCGCGGTCAAGCCCGCTTAGCGCGCTCAACAGAACAGCAAATCTTGTTTTGGTCATATCTTGAGAACCGTAACTCCGATTTGCGCCCGGTTCGAAGCGTTGGAAAGCTTATTCCATGCTCTATCTAACAATGAACAAATTGCAACCAAATTGATGAATTTGATCATCCTTATTTTGAGCCTTGTCCGCCGATGAATTGGTAAAATCGCGTGTTCGCCGTCGTGTCTTCGACACTTTATTCCTCAAAGCTTCGAACACACATAAATACCTACAAAAAGACAACAAAACTATCAAACGATATACATTTACACGAAAACGTAACAAAACACAGACGATACAAATATACAGAAAAACGGGGAATTATTCAAACGGTATTAACAAAAAGTATCGATAAGTGCCACTATTTACAAACACAAAATAACTACATTTTGGCACTTAACAATCCTCTGTGTGGCGAATTTTTGTTTTTTGAAAAGTGGTTAATTTGGTAATCTTTTTGAAAGTGTGGTTATTTGAGTTTTTTTTTTAGAAAACAATTTTTTTATTTTCATTATTTATGTAGATTTTTTTAGTTTCTTTTATTATTTAAATTATTAATTAAGTATGTTAGTAATTAAAAAATTATCTATTCAATAACTGAATTAGTAATTGATTATGTAATCTTTTTCAATTTAATAAATTATTAAAAAATTAATTTCAACAAGAAGCTAAATTAAAATAGGAGAAATTTTTTTTTTTAATTTTTTTTAGGGAGGTCCTAAGCCCAACAAGAAAGAACTAAAGAGGAAATACATGACGGGTGATAACCCCTAGAATATCAACACTAATTAAGAAAATCAATTCTTCCGGACAATCTTCGTAGATTACAGGTCCCGTATTAAAGAAAGATTTTTTTGTTGATATAACTTGCTCAAATAACATATAGTAAATATTGTTTACATGTAGAAGGTGTCTTGGAACTTTCTAAGCTAAACAACCTATAGTAACAAACTACAAACTAGTTTATAAAGGCTAACTCCAACATATTACAATATTACAATGTACAGAAGTCTAACGAATAAAACATTATAAACAAATAAGTCAAAGCTTAAGCTAAGGCTAATCTTTGTCCCAAACATATGGCATAAATTTAGGGCGGGAAACTAAGTGACGACGAGTGGATACTTCACTAATTCATATACAATATCACTGTCATACCCCAAAATTTGCTCACACATTTTCATACTCAAGCTCATTTGAATATCAGAAGCTCAAGACTTGATTGACTGTACACTCTCCTAAACAACAACCCTCTAACTAGGGTTTTGATCTTTTCAAAGTAAAATCAAGTTCTAAGACCTCAAATGGAACCCTTGGTCTCTCATATGATTCAAATAATCCTTATGCCAAGTTTCAAGCTCTGATTCATAGGATTGCTCAGTCAAAAGCTCAGAAAGACAATAGTCGACTAGTTTGATCTAAAAGTCAACTATGGTCAAAGTACAGTCAAAACTCCTGATTTTTTGTCAACATCCTTATTTTGAAGCATCATTCATCATTTGATCAAGGATTGATCATGATTCATGAAGGAAAGTTCAGAAATCAACAAAACTCAAAGCTTCTAAATTAGGGTTTTTAACCTAAAAGTCAACTAAACTTTGACCAGCCATAACTTTCACATGGAACATTAGAAATTCTCCATCAAAAGCCTATTTTGAAGGAAATTTAATTCTCTACAACTTTGTCTCTCAAAAGCCAAGTCCAAAAATGCTTCATTTGAGAGATATGAGCTAATACATTACAGGTCCTTTTTGAAAGTCAACCAAAGGCAGTTTTTTGTCAAAGCCCATATCATCAAGATAAATTCCTCAAATGGAAAAAATCTTCCAAAGTGGCTTATAGAGGACATCTTGAGGTTTCCAAAAAGTCCTATAACTCCTCCATATCTTAAAAATTGAGGGAGATATGCCTTGTCAAAGTTGGACAATCTCAGAGAAAAATGTGAAGCAAAAGGCCTCAAAATGATTTTTCTTGCAAATGGGCCCTATCTATTTTGATTCAATCTTGATCCTCCAGTCATCAAAGAGATCTAATCCAAAAGCCACGAATTTTTGATGATTATTTGATTTTATATTGAATTTTATTCATTTAAAATATAATTTAAATCAAATAAATGAAAAATATGAAAGGATTTGTTTTGGATCTATTTTCCACTTGATTTCAATCATCCAATATACCAAAATAGGATTCAATTTCGTGTAAGAAGATTAGATAAAAGAAGGATTGAAATTGGACTTAATTTAGAAAGATTGAAATCATATTTCAATCAAATTTCCAATAATTGATTCATTGAGATTCTCTTCAAATTTATAACCCAAATTCATACTACTATAAGGAGGCAAGTCATTCAGATTATGAGGGGACGGAAATTACAAGGATTGTAGGCTCTAAGAACCCTAGCCGAGCTCACACAAATTGAAAAAAATCAATAAACGTTTTTGGATTTGCAGGCTGAGTTAGAGTGTTTTGAGGATCCAAACATCTTCCTGAGGCCTCACTGGACGCTCTCCAATCCATTTCGAGCTTGGAAGCATCAAGAATATCGCAATATTATTCACGGTTTGCCTTGAAATATTTTGAGATTGAACTCATGCATACATGTGTTTTTAATGTAATATGATCACGTATTCATGGTAAGAATGACCTTATGATGCTTTCTGGGTATGTTAATTTGATTTTCATTGCATATTTGAGAATCTACCATGACTAGGGTTTAAGGTTTCAATTTAGGGGTTCCTATTAAGGGCAAAATTAGAACCGATGGAAATCACCATTGGATTCGTAGGGGAAAAACAAGTGTGTCATACCCTAAAATTTGCCCATACTACTTCTCTTGCTCAAATTCAAAGTCAAGGCACATGGCTCTAAGACATCCCTCCTAAAAAAGGTTCAGGGAACTAGGGTTTTGTTGTTCTGAGGAAAAATCAATGAACCAAAGGCTCCAAGGAATCCCATATGGTCTATGATACTCCATACTACCTCCATGACAAACTTCAGGTCTCAATTCAAAAGATTGGTCACTCAATTGCTCAGAAAGTCAACAGTCGACTGGGTTGACCTAAAAGTCAACTATGGTCAAAGAACAGTCAAAACTCCTGATTTTTTGTCAACATCCTCATATTGAAGTATCATTCACCATTTGATCAAGAATTGGTCATGGTTCATCAAAGAAAGATCAGAAATCAACAATTCTAAAAGTTTCTAAATTAGGGTTTTCATAGGAGAAAGTCAACTGAACTTTGACCAGCCATAACTCCTACATGGAACATCAGAAATTTTCCATACAAAGCTCATTTTGAAGGAAACTTGATTCTCTACAATTTTGTTTCTCACAAGCCAAGTCTCAAAATGCTTCATTTGAGAGATATACATCAAAATATTATAGGTCCTTTTCAAAAGTCAACCAAAAGTCGTTTTTTTCAAAAGAACACACAAGGAGCATGGAAAATTATTTTGACATGGGACCAAAAACATTGGTTAGAGGACTCTTCAAGGTTTCTAAAAAGGCCTAGAACTCCTCCATTCCTCATAAATTGAGGGAGACATGCCTTTCTAAAGTTGGGCAAATTTGAGAAAAAAAGTGTGAAGCAGACATGGTTCAAATTGAATTCTTTCCAAATGGGCCTAGCTTTTTATGCTTGAAACTTGTTTCCTATATGGTCCACGACCTCCAAGCCCACCCTTGTATTTTTCCATTATTTATTTTATTTATTTTGGATTTTATTTGTTAAAATTCAAATTAAATCAAGAGTAAATCAAGTAAAAGTCAATTAAAGAGATTCAAGGGATGGATTTGATCAAAGCCAATCAAATAATAATTCTAAAGGCCAAGAGAAAAGATTGAGAGATAATTGGTAAAATTGAAGACAACTATAGAAGATTTTTATAATTTCCAATCATATCACAATCTTCACAATTTGCAAAGATTTAAGCTAGAATTATTAACCTAATTGGTTGCAATATAAAGCCATAACATGCTCAAGCCATGGGGGAGATTTTTGGCAGACAAGAGAATACAGAAAAGCTCAAAAAATCAAGAAGGTGTAGAACTCGGTTGGAGAGTGTGGCATCAATTCAGAGATTGCTGGAGGTTCAGACGCGTTCCTGGGTTACTCCTGATCGCTCCCCAATCGTCGTCGAAGTCCAGTATAGTCGGAGTCGAAGCCTACAGTAACGTTTTTGTTCACTTTTTTTTTAGAATTGTTTTCATTAATTCATGCATCATTGGTTGATTGTGATTTCATATTCTTGTTGTTTGTGATGTTTTCAACGTGACTGAATGCTCCGATTTGAATTTTGTGCCAAGAATAACCATATGCCATTGTTAGGGTTCTATGCTCTTTGAATAGGAGCTTTGCATAAGAATGATTTTCAGGCCAAATCGACGGGTCCATTGAATTCGTAGCATCACTTATAGTTATTCTGGGTTCTTGTTTGTGATTCATTATGCTTGTATTGTGAGTTTGGAACTTGCAGGTTATGGCTATGGAAAAAGCGCAGCGAAAGGCTAGCAAGACCGTAGCTAAAATCCCAGACCGGTGAAGAAGATGACTCGGGGTCCAGGCGCGAAAACGATTTGGATTTGAAAATTTTGTTTGGTTTTATTTATTTTTTATGTGATTCATATCATTGACAGCAAAGTCAATCTGGCGCAGTGGTAGAAAAGCCATTTTAATGAGCGAGGCCAAAGGGACGCGAGATCGATTATCGTCTCCTTCAGTTTTTTTGGATTTGTTTCTTTAATGATCCTTGGTGGCAGATCTGGTATATACAGTCTCACGCATCTAATATGCATCCTCATGCGTCAGCCAGTGGATCTCTCACAAGACAAATCCGAAGGACCAGAAAGGACGCTCCACCATACACCCTTAGGGGTGTACCACACCTAATTGCCACGCTAAGTCTCTTTTTTTCTTTTTATTTTTCTTTTGGTTGAAAACCAATAATTAATTAATTTAGGTTTTTATTTATTCTATTAACCATAGCTAACTTGTACCCGAATCAGGGTTTATCATTCGATCAGTCATACACTGAAAAATTTCCCCTTCTCTTCTTTGCGCAAATTTTCAGAGTTATCATCAGACGTTTTCCGACTGTGCGCCACACCTATTACGAAGCTAAGTCTCGATTTTATTTTCATTTGAATGTTTATTTGCCTTATAAATTTGTTATTAGGGTTAAACTCTCGAAAGTCAATGAACTCTTTTGCGCTCACTTCTTTTGCTGTCTATTTTTGCCAATTTTTCAGGGTTAATCTCGAGGCTACCCCCGACTACGAACCATATTAGATCAAAGCTAAGTCCTATTTTATATTTATATTTTTTAATTTCCTTTTGCTTTTTTTATTAAATTAGGGTTAGCTTTATCTGTCAACGAATTGATAATACACTCACCCCTTTTTGTTTTATTTTCCCTTTTCCCAATTTTTCAGGGTTAGCCAACCGTCAAAGCTCAATAGTCGGTAACCCTAAAACCTTGATTTACTTTCTTTAATTATTACTTGTTTAGACCTATTGCACTATTGATCCGCTGGTTTCTTTTTCCCCTTCCCCATATTATTGCGTGGTTAGTAATTTAGGGAGTGTAACCTTTAACTGAATTAGAGCCATTTAATTACAAGATAATTTATTTTGAATTGAATCACGTGATTGTTGCACCCGCACACCTTTTATGGTACCTCTCTTGTTGCCTGTTGCCTGTTGCCTTGTGTTTTTTGCAGAATAGCCTTGTCCCTCGAATACGAGGATACCTCAGCAATGTTGCCCTCAATTCATTCTCAAGGTCATAAGTCCCTAATGATGCTGCCTTCAATTCGCCAAATATGACCTCGTCCCTCGAAGTTGCCTACGAAGTGCTGAGGTATCCTCTGGTTGCCTAACGAAGAAGGCTATTCTGATCCTTCCCTTAGACTACCTGCCTCTCTATGGCATGGGACAGTCTTATGGCGAACGATAACTCGATGACCCGTTAACATCCAAACGAAAGACTTCCTGCCCTATTATGGTATGGATAGACCATTTCACCCTGAAAGGCTAAAGAACATTAGGTAATTGCTCATAATTGCCTTGCTCTAAAAATCTTTTTCTACACTATTTTCTAAACACTTTCAAGGCTACACTCATTTACGAGCTAAAGTCCTTGTTTCTTCTTCTTCTATACATTTCTAAACTTTTGGTTTCGAAAACGAGCAAAGCAATTAAGAGCCCATGGAAAACCATGGATGCAAAGGGTGCCTTACATCTTCCCTTTGCATAAATTACCCCCCGAACCTTGTTTCTTTAAAAAAGGGTATTTTTCTGTTCTTTTAGCCTTTCTGATGTTTTGGATAAAATAAAAGTCGGTGGCGACTCTTGCTTACCGTACATTTCGATATAAAGTCAGTTCACCGTATTACAAAGTGGAATAATGGTCTCACTTTGTGTTTATTGTTATTATCTGTTAGTATAGAAAATTGCAGGTCTTTAGCCATGTCAACAAAACCGTCGTTGTAGGCCCTGTCTAAAACGACGGCCTGGGAAGAAGATGAATAGGTGGCATTCAGCCATTGGACTAATTCAAATCGCATGGGTCTGCGCGTGCGTCTGATTGTGTTTTTTTATGTTTTCATATATATTAATGCAGGGACGATTGAGTAACAATAACATCGCTGCAGCAGAAATGGCCATACACTCCCTTGCCAAATCCAAGGTCGTCAGTTTGATCCCTGGCCCTTGGTATAATTTTCTAATAAACTGCAATTGTAGATCCTGTGTACCACACCTGGAATTATTACCATGGACACTCAGAACCACCGCAACAATGCACGAAATGACAACAATGCAAGAAATTCTGAAATGAAGACTGGCATTCTTCAGTTACTTTATGCTAGTCCCTTTGCAGGACTTGATCATGAGGACCCATATACACACTTGACAAAGTTCTATGAAATTGCCGGAGCAGTCGGAGCACCTGAAAGAGAGGAAGAGCAAGTGTTTAAAAGATTATTTCCCCACTCATTGATTGGTAAAGCAAAGGATTGGTACCTTGATCAACCTACTCAAACCATGACAAATTGGAATGAGTTAGAAGAAAAGTTTCTTGATAGGTTCTTTCCTCAGTCAAGGTTGCTTGAAGCAAAAACAACAATTTCAGTGTTCTCTCAAGGTGTGAATGAAACTCTTAATGAAGCATGGGAAAGGTATAAGTCAATGTTGAGAAAATGTCCGAGTCATGGCTTTGATGAACTCACCCAGATTCATATTTTTCGTAATGGCTTACAACCACAACCGAAGCTTCTTTTAGATGCTACAGCTGGAGGTTCCTTAATGGCTAAGACAGCGGAGGAGGCAATAGAGATAATTGAGAAAATGGCTAGGAATGATCATCAGGTGCAACATAACCGAGGAGTTGTTCAAAAGAAACCGGGACTTATTGAATTAGGAACCAATGATGCTATTCTTGCTCAGAACAAGCTTCTTTCTCAACAAGTGGAGGAGCTTACAAAACAAATGGCAAGGTTACCTCAACAACTCAAGGAATTACATGATCCTAACAAGAACAAACAAGTTGCTTCGTGTGAGCTTTGTAGTGGAGACCACCCTACCGGATATTGTCCACCGGTGAATGAAGTGAATTACATGGCGAATCAAAATCAAGGAGGCTATCAACAAAGACAAGCTCCTTACCAAAACCAAGGTGGATACCAACAAAGGCCTAATGCACCACAATATAACCAAGGGTGGAGACAAGATAATTATCAACAAAGACAAAGTCCTTATCAACAACAACCACCTTCTCAGGACAAGCCTTCAAAGTTGGAGGAGACTCTAAATCAATTCATGCAAGCATCAATGGCGAATCAAAAGAGTAATGAAGCGGCAATAAAGAATTTAGAGACTCAAGTCGGCCAACTTGCAAAACAATTAGCCGAGAAGCAAACCGGACCATCATTCACGGCAAACACTCAAACCAATCCTAAGGAGCATTGCAAAGCGGTTGTAACTAGGAGTGGGAGGGTGCTTGAAAGTGAAGTGGAGAAGGAGGTCGAGGAGGAGGAAGTTAGGATAGAAAAGGAGAAAGAGGTGGAAAGTGAAGTAGAACCAAAGAAAAATGAGGGAGTCTTAGTTGAAAATGAGAGTGAAGAAAAAAGTGAGGAAGAAGAAGAAAAAAATAGAGAGAAAAAGAGAAAGATTAAAGAAGGAAAGAAGAAAGTTATGAGTCCTCCCGTTCGTAATTTACCTTACCCTCGTGCGCCTTCGAAGAAAGATAATGAGAAGCAATATGCTCGTTTTCTTGACATATTTAGGCAATTGCAAATTAATATTCCTTTTGGTGAAGCTTTAGAGCAAATGCCAAAATATGCCAAGTTTATGAAGGACATCCTCACGAAGAAAAGAAGTTACACTGAGCCCGAAACGGTTGTCCTGGATGCTAAATGTAGTGCCATCATTCAAAGTACTTTACCAAGGAAGGAAAGAGATCCAGGAAGAGTTACTTTGCCGGTTACTATTGGTGACATTCATATTGGAAGAGGTTTGGTTGACACGGGTTCAAGTATCAATTTGATTCCTTTATCCATGGTCAAGAGGTTAGGCATTGTGGATATGAAAAATACAAGAATGACACTTCAATTAGCCGATAAGTCTACAACTATGCCTTTTGGGATAGCGGAAGATTTACTTGTGAAAGTTGACAAGTTCTTCTTTCCGGTTGATTTTGTTGTCATTGATATGGAGGAAGATGTTGATACCCCGTTGATTCTAGGAAGACCTTTTATGAAGACGGCAAGGATGATGATAGACATTGATGATGGTTTGATGAAATTGAGGTTCCAAGATGAGGAAGTGTGTTTTGATCTCTCGGAAGCAATGAAACATCCAAATGATACAAGTGATTGTTTTAGAATTGATGCTATGGAGGAAGTTATCATGCAAGTTGAAAGTAGAGCTCATGTGTTCAATCCTCTTGAGAAAACATTAACCAAAGCTCTTGATGTTCTCAATGAAGAAGAAGAAAAAGAGATTGAAGAGTGTTTGCGAGATCTTGATGTTTTTGAAGAGATAAGTCCTTTTGAAGCAAAGATGGAGGAGTTAAAAGATGAGCCAAAGGTGGAAAAAACCAAATTAGAATTGAAGATGTTACCGCCCCATTTGAAATATGTTTTTCTTGAAGAAGGTGGTAAGAAGTCGGTGATAATTAGTGGTTCATTGTCTAAAAAGGAGGAAGAGAAATTAATTCATGTTTTGAAAGCTAACAAGGAGGCGATAGGATGGGTTCTTTCCGATCTAAAAGGAATTAGTCCGGCCTATTGTATGCATAAAATTATGATGGAGGAGGATTTTAAACCGGTAGCTCAAACTCAACGCCGGTTGAATCCTACAATGAAAGAAGTTGTAAGAAAGGAAGTGGTGAGACTATTGGAAGCCAGAATGATTTATCCTATTTCCGATAGTGCATGGGTGAGTCCAGTCCAAGTGGTACCAAAGAAAGGAGGAATGACCGTGATCACAAATGAAAAGAATGAGTTGATTCCGACAAGGACCGTGACGGGTTGGAGGATGTGTATTGATTACCGAAAGCTTAACCAAGCTACTAGGAAAGATCACTTCCCTTTACCTTTTATGGACCAAATGTTGGAAAGGTTATCGGGTCAAGAGTTCTATTGTTTCTTGGATGGCTACTCCGGGTACAACCAAATTTCGGTCAATCCGGAAGATCAAGAGAAAACGGCGTTCACTTGTCCCTTTGGAATTTTTGCTTATAGGCGAATGCCGTTTGGATTGTGTAATGCACCGGCCACTTTTCAAAGATGTATGCAAGCTATCTTCTCGGACTTCATAGAAAAGACAATGGAAGTTTTCATGGATGACTTCTCCGTTTTTGGAGCTTCATTTGATCTTTGCTTGAAGAATTTGGATGCCGTGTTGAAAAGATGTGTTGAAACCAACTTGGTCCTCAATTGGGAAAAATGCAATTTCATGGTTACCGAAGGCATAGTTCTTGGTCACAAAGTTTCTTCCAAAGGAATTGAAGTCGACCGAGCAAAAGTGGAGGTTATTGAGAAGTTACCACCGCCAACGAATGTCAAAGGAATCCGAAGCTTCTTAGGCCATGCAGGATTCTATAGGAGATTCATTAAAGACTTTTCTAAGATTGCAAAGCCTTTGAGCAACTTGCTCAACAAAGATAAGTCTTTTGTTTTTGATAATGCATGCCTTTTAGCTTTTAATGAATTAAAACAAAGATTGACCACCGCACCCATAATCATAGCACCCGATTGGAAACTTGATTTTGAACTAATGTGTGATGCTAGTGATTATGCGGTAGGAGCGGTGTTGGGTCAAAGAAAAGGAAAAATTTTTCATGCTATACATTATGCTAGTAAGGTTCTTAATGAAGCACAAATTAATTATGCAACAACGGAAAAAGAACTACTAGCTATTGTATATGCATTAGAAAAATTTAGGTCCTATCTAATTGGTTCGAAAGTTGTTGTTTACACTGACCATGCAGCGATAAAGTATTTGCTTACCAAGCCGGATTCAAAGCAAAGGCTCATTAGGTGGATATTGTTGCTACAAGAATTCCACTTAGAGATTAGAGACAAGAAAGGAGCGGAAAACTTGGTGGCGGATCATTTATCAAGGTTGGTGAATGAAGAGGTAACAAGCAAAGAAGAAGAGGTTTTGGAATCATTCCCGGATGAGAAGTTGTTCATGGTGGAAGAAAGGCCGTGGTTTGCTGACATGGCTAATCATAAGGCATCGGGGTGGATGCCGGAAGATTGGAGTAAAAGTGCAACAAAGAAGTTTCTTCATGATGCCAAATTCTATGTGTGGGATGATCCATACTTGTTCAAAATTGGTGTGGATGGTGTGTTAAGAAGATGTGTGACAAGGGAAGAAGCAATGAGAATCTTGTGGCATTGTCATAATTCACCTTATGGTGGGCATTATGGTGGGCAAAGAACGGCGGCAAAAGTTCTTCAATCCGGGTTCTATTGGCCGACGTTATTCAAAGATGCTTACTTGCATGCACAAAGTTGTGACAATTGTCAAAGAAGTGGTGGAGTGAGTAAAAGGAATGAAATGCCATTGACAAATATGTTAGAAGTGGAAGTGTTTGATTGTTGGGGAATAGACTTTGTAGGACCATTCCCTTCATCTTTTGGTTGTGAGTATATATTGGTTGCGGTTGATTATGTTTCAAAGTGGGTGGAAGCAATAGCATGTCCAAAGGCGGATGGAAAGACCGTAATCAAGTTCTTGAAGAAAAATTTTTTTACAAGGTTTGGAACACCAAGGATTCTCATTAGTGATGGTGGCTCACATTTTTGCAACACACAGCTTGAAAAGGTCTTACAACAATATGGTGTGAAGCACAAAGTAACCACGGCCTATCATCCACAAGCTAATGGTCAAGCCGAAGTTTCCAACCGAGAAATCAAAAGAATCTTGGAAAAAACAGTTTCGTCGTCAAGAAAGGATTGGTCACAAAAGTTGGATGATGCTTTATGGGCTTACCGTACGGCATACAAGGCACCGATTGGTTTTACTCCATTTCAAATGGTTTACGGGAAAAGTTGTCATCTACCCGTAGAATTGGAGCATAAGGCATTTTGGGCCTTGAAGTTGCTTAACTTTGATTCTAAGGCAAGTGGTGAAATGAGAAGATTGCAATTGCTTGAGATGGAAGAATTGCGATTACAAGCCTATGAATCCAACAAAATCTACAAGGAGAAAGTGAAGGGGTATCATGATAGAAAGATTGTGGAGAAGGAGTTCAAAGAAGGCCAAATGGTTCTATTGTTTAATTCAAGATTGAAGTTGTTTCCGGGTAAATTAAAGTCGAAGTGGTCGGGTCCGTTCCGAATCAAAGAAGTAAAAGACTATGGAGCGGTTGTGCTTGAAAATCCGACAACAAATGAAAGTTGGACTGTGAATGGTCAAAGACTCAAGCCGTATCTTGGTGGTGAAGTCGATCGAAGTTCGGAAGCCGTTCCGATTTTTGATCCGTAAAGCCGCCATGGACCATCGAGCTAACCGACGTTAAACAAAGCGCTAGTTGGGAGGCACCCCAACATTGTAAGTATTCTCTGTTTTGTGTGTGTTGTGACTGTTAGGAAAGTCGGGAAAAATCGGGGTTTGGGAGAATGCTGAAAATTCTGCTAAAAAACAGCATTTTACTGATACCGCTAAGCGGCCATCACACCGCTAAGCGGCCAAACAAAAATGCAGAAAAAAAATAATGTGGGCCAAAGGGTCTGACCCGGCCCAGATCAAAAGGGAAACATGTTATGAGGGGCTGAGCGGCCAGAAACCCTAGCCACCTCATTTCTCCCAAAAATTTCAAGTCTCCAAGTTCCCTCCTTTCCTCTTTCAGCCTTTGCATCCATTTTTGGAAGGAATTTCTTATGTTCATCTCATCTCCCTCAATTCTCTTTGTTCATTTGGGTGTGCAAGGTAAATGTTTGTTATTTTCTTTGAAAAAGTTTGTTTAAATTGATAGTAGTAGTAGGTGATGTTTAGACTTGTTCATATTTGTAGATTTTAGGTTTAGATTGTAATTAGGTTGTTGTTTTTGTGAATTGATTTCTGGAAATTGTGTGTTAAAAACCCTAGTTTGTGTAAATTAGGTTAGTTTTGTGATTAGGAGTAGAGTTAGTAGTGCATTCATCACTGGTTGCCATTGTTGATGCAGAAGAAGTGGAGAAATTGTAGGAGAGAACATGTTTTAGCAGACTGCATTTCTGCAGAATATTTCTGAGAAATCGCAGGGCCGCTAAGCGGCCGTGACCCCGCTAAGCGGCGGATGCTGA
Organism: Vicia villosa; assembly: GCF_029867415.1. NCBI lineage: Eukaryota > Viridiplantae > Streptophyta > Magnoliopsida > Fabales > Fabaceae > Vicia > Vicia villosa. Next base: position 12,805,697 of record NC_081181.1, read on the forward strand.
TGACAGAAAAATGTTTCTGTTTCTGGTTCAGTCTTGTTCAAGCATTCAAAGTCGGGTCCAGCACCACTAGTTAGCTATGTTTAACTGCAATATTATGTGTTTAACAGTGTGGTGTGCTTTTTGTTGTAATTTGCAGATGACTTCTCGACAAAATCGAAGCAAAAGAGGCCGGTTTCCAGGCTCTAGTTCTGGACAAGCTCCCGTTCCTGTAGCACCTCAATTTGACAGTGCAAGATTTTTGAGTGTTGAACACCAATAGTGGTTTGGACGGTTGTGCGGCAGAAAAATTTTACCAGAGAAAATCTTTGACCTCAAGCCTAATGGGGAGTATAGGCAATTTGTGGAAAACATGCATCATCGTAGGTGGGATGTTCTTTTGCAGCCAAGTACTCGCATCAATGTGGATATTGTGAGGGAATTTTATGCTAATGCGATGCCAACGGAAGATACGAAGTATGTGAGAAAAACAGTTGTTCGAGGGAGAGTCATTTCATTCAACCGGGTGGCCATTAGTTCTTATCTTGGTGATCCATTAGCCATTCCTGAAAATGGGTGTGAGTATGCAAGGATACATAGAGCAAGGCAGTGGAATATGGATGAAGTAGCGGAGACTCTTTCTTTTGAAAGTCGTGGTTTTTCTCTTAACCCATCTGGCATACCAGTGAAGATGGACCGAGGGAACATGAACCAGATGGCTCAGCTCTACCTCACCCTACTTCTGAACAACTTGAAGCCGAAGAGCCACAACAGTGATCTCACTTTACCTAACTCCTGTTTGTTATTTGCTATGATGACAGGTATAGAGATTGACATTGCTCAGATTATTTATGAGGAGATGCGGGAGGTGGCTTCTAGTGGGCACTCTTTAGGGAGTCGACTTGCTGGTCAACTTCCTTATCCTGCTTTGATTATGGGATTGTGCAGGAGGGCTAGGGTGGAGATTCCAGATGAGGTTCAGATGACTATTACTAGCAAGGTGGATGAGCATTATGTTGCTCGGTTTTGTTCTCCACGGGGAAGGGGTCGTTTTCAACCACAACCTGAAGCAGTAGCTCCTCCTGCCGGCCAAGCAAGGTATAATCAGCAAATGGCTTGCAGGTATAGTTGGGATTATATGGATGCTTTCCGCAGGTCGGAGGCTACCATTCACGACTCCTTGCACCGCTTGTACTTGAAGATGAGCGATCCTTCCAGTGTGACATCTTTTACTACAAATGAGCAGTATGAGGCCATTTGTAACTATCCGGAGGATAGGCCATTCTTTAGGAATGGGGGAGGAGTTAATGAAGAAGAAGGTGATGAAGGAAACCACGAAGAAGAGGACAATGGTGATGAGTGATGATGCATACCTTTTGGTGATGTTGTTATGTTTTGTTGTGTTTGTTTACTAGTACTTTAATTTTCCGTTGAATAGTTAGTTGTTGGATTATTTTGTTACCATCCTTAGGGATGTGTTTTGTTTTGTTGTAATGAAGTAGCAAATGGTGCTACTAAGACATCTTTGAGGCATTTGCCATTGGCAATTTGTCTCTAACATATTATATCATATTAGGTGTGTGTTATATTATGTGTTTTTATTATAGTGTTAAGTTTGTGTAGTTATATAATATAGTTATAGTAAATATAATAAGTAGTGCTAGTAATATTATAATAGTACTAATAATACAATAGTAGTAATTATGTTTGAACATAATATTAGTAATTATAAGAAATTTTTGTTGTTTGTCCTTGTGATGAATAGAAAAAACTCAAGCAAGCAAAATCTCATCAAAGAGTGGTAACATCAAAGTTTGATGGTGATGATAATGCTCTTGATGCGGTGCATGCTAAGGTAACGATTTTCTTGCTTTGTAGATATTAGTGTGAATATGATTTAGGTGCTTTATACAAAAACTTGTCATCACTTTGCATTTGAAAGATTTTGTTCATATTTGAATCAATTTAGGACATAACTACATAAGTGAGAGGACTTTCCATTGTGTACTAGAAACTTTTGTGTGTGCTAACAATTGGTGTTAACTGGGACGATTCATGCGTAATCTGCTTTGTTTAAAGTGTTAGAACTTAGAAGTGATCGAGGCAATTTTTTTGTGTAATACGAGAAAAACCACCTTCCAAAAGGCCACATGTGAGAGTGTGATCAATTGAAACCAATTTTGAGCCTTAAATTTTGATGTTGCCAAGTGAGTTGAATGAGAACCGACAAGCTAGTAAGTATTCCCTTATTAAATTTGTTGAAGAAAAGCAAATAGAAAAAACTTTTGACTCACTTGGAAAATATTTTCTTTGGTAGACACTTAACCCAATTACATTTAAACCTTAAATGAAGAGCATGATTGTGTTGAATTGTTGAATTGTTCAAAGTTGGGGAGAGAGGAGTTTACTTGAGAAAAAGAAAGAAAGGAAATGGTGGTATAATAGAACAATGCATTCAAAAAGAAAAAGAATAATATGAAAAAGAAAAGAAAAAGTTCAATGAGATGAAAAATCAAAAGACAAAAGAAAGAATGCATTGTAGTGTTGTTAAGTAAAAAAGGGAGAAATAAGAAAGTTTGCGTAAATAGTGTGATTGAATAAATGCTCTTCATGCAATTGTCCCTTTTTGATTCATTGGCCTTGTAGAAATATCACTTGTTTGGAACCAAGCCAAGTTACAACCGAAAAAGCCCTCGTGATCTTTGCTTCTATCATTTTGGGTACTTAGTTAGATGAATGTATGAATTGTCTTGAATGTGCACAATTGTTAGGGAGAGTGATAAGTCCTTTGTGCTAGCATGATTATAGCACTTTGTCCTTCATTTTTGAAGTTGATTGTAGGTGATTCAAGTTTGAACATCATTTTGATAAATGCAAGTGTGGTGAAGTGTTTGTATTTAGAACCTAGCTCATATTCATGTTTTGATCTTGTACAAGCAAAGGATGGTTATGGAGCATGCATGTAAGTCAAGTTTGAACCATTCTCTTTATGTTGCTAACCTTGTAAATACTATTTTGTTTGTGCTTGTTGAGTTGTTCTTGTTTGAGGACAAACAAAGGTCAAAGTTGGGGAGAGTTGTTAGAATCCAAAATGTGGATATTTGTTGATAAACTTTTGTGGTATTTTGATAATTTTTCTCAACTCTTTCCATTTAATTACGGTTTAATATCGTGTAAATAAATAACATTTAGTTTGGTAGTAAATATACTATTTTTAAGCTTTTCTTTTGCTTTTTGTAGGTTTTATGCACTTTGGGAAGTATATGGAGGTATTGAGACATGTTGGAGCAAGTTTGGAGACCAAAGGAAGAATTTTGGTTCAGCAAGGGCCGCTCAGCGGCCACTAAGCGCGCTTTCCAGTGGCGAAAGAAGAATTTGTGCTCAGCAAGTTCCGCTAAGCGGCCTCAGCTCGCTTAGCGGCCTCCAGCGTGGAAGTAGATATTTTGTGATGACCGCTTAGCGGCCGTCATGGCGCTAAGCGGCGGTACTTTTTCAAGTGGCTACTTTTAGGCACTTAGAGATATTTTGTGGATCTTATCTTATTATCTTTTCATTCCAACAACACACACACTCTAGGGCAAGAGGAGAAGAAAGAAAAACTCATCCATATTCAAGATTTCTCAAGCATTTTTCTTCATCATCTTTGAATTTCTATGCTAGGAGGTCTTGTATTGATGTTTGTTGGTGAAGCTATGGATAGCTAAACTTCACATGTGTCAAGATTAGAGGTAGTTAGCTTGTAAAGTATGTATTTAGCTTGATCTTTTGTATATGAACCTTGTTGGTGATTAATATATGGTGAATATTTTTGTATTCATGTTTATATGTTGTTTTGATACACTATTGAGAGATATGTTTCAAATCTTGACCAAAAGGGTATTCATCTATCAACAATCAAACTCTAGAGATAGATTTGTGAGTTGATAATCACTTGTATCAAACTTTAAAGGTTATTATGTCAACTGTCGGCATGAGAGATCATCTGACGGTTAATATAATAACAATCACGACATTGCTTTAGAGATAAACAGTATCGAGAGGATACGTGATTGTATTAATCATTGATATGTTCATATACATGATCATCAGAGTATATACAAAAGCAAGCTGACGAAAACTAATCTTGACACAGTTTTACTAAACCGTTTTTTAAAACCTAAGTTATTGTCTTTAATTTCTTTTCATGCTATTTATCTTTCATGACACTAAAAACATACCGAATCTTAACTCAAAATACACTAAGCTGTAGAACGGCGATAATATCGCATCAATCCCTGAGGAGACGATACTAAAAATACTTATCCTATACTTTCTAACACCCTGTTTTCCCCATCCCCATGGCTGATTATGTAACTGTTCCCTGGTTGTATTGTGTGGCCTTGAAGGTACTTAATATTGTTTATATTAATGCATGGTTAGTAATCATTGGGAGTGATAACCTCTAACTGAATCTAGAATCACCTAATTACAAGATAATATAACTGAATTTGGTCACGTGATTGTTGCACCCACACACCTTTTATGATAACCTCTATTGCCTGTTGCCTTGTGTTTTTCAGTGCAGAATAGTCAAGTCCCTCAAATACAAGGATACCTCAGCAATGTTGCCCTCAGTTCATTCTCAAGATCATTGGTCACAATGATGCTGCCTTCGATTCGCTAATATGATCTCGTCCCGCGAAGTCGCCTACGAAGTGTTGAGGTATCCTCCGGTTGCCTAAAAGTAAATGGCTATTCGGATTCTTCCCTTAGACTACCTGCCCCTCTATGACAGGGACAGTCTTATGGCGAACGATAATTCGACGACCCTTCAACCTCCAAATGAAAGGACTTCCCTACCCTCCTATGGTATGGATAGCCCTGGAAGGCTAAAAGAACATTTTTCATCTAACCAGGTAATTTGCCCCTAATTGCTTTGCTCTGGTTTAAAAATCTTTTTAATACACTTCTTGTTAAAAACTTCAATAAGGCTACGCTCATTTACGAGCTAAAGTCCTTATTTTTCTTCTTCTACATTTCTAAAACTTTTGGCTTCAAAACTAAAGAGCAAAGCAATTAAGAGCTCATGGAAAACCATGGATGCAAAGGGTGCCTTACACCTTCCCTTTGTATAAATTACCCCCCGAACTCAGTTTTCTTTAAAAAGGTTTTTTTTCTGTTCTTTTAGCCTTTCTATTTAATTTGGATAAAATAAAAGTCGGTGGCGACTCTTGCTTACCGTACATTTCGAATAAAGTCAGTTCACCGTATTACAATCACACTCCAAAATTTGTTATATAGCATGACATACATTGAGATGTAGATAGATTCTTTGTTAGAAAGTAATATGTTGCAAAACTATTTTACAAGAGAAATTTTTTCATAATCATTGTTAGTGCGTGAGACACTTTTAGTGAGAAGAGAATGTGTGTGTGTGTGTGTGTGTGTGTGAGAGAGAGAGAGAGAGAGAGAGAGAGAGAGAGAGAGAGAATGAAGAATAAGGATTGTTATTATTTAAAGAGTTAAAAGGTAGTGCAATGACAGTGTAAAATAGTTTTACACTGTCATCCAATAGAGAGTCATCAATCTGCCACGTCATTAAAGTTTTTTTAAATAAAAAATGTTTTAACTGGATACGTGATGGTGATTGGTTGACAGTGTAAAAACATTTTACACTGTCAGTGCATGATCCCTTTTCTCTTATTTGAAATGATATTAGAAACTGAATTACAACACAACTAAGTGACTTGTATACTAAATAACTAACATAACAAACTCTAACCTTAACTAACTTGGGCTTGGACAACAATTTGGATTATATCACAACTTACCCCATATAATTCAAGTGTCGTATAAACTAATCATAGTCGATCTAAAGTATTCCTAATTTCTTTTTCAAAGTTAGGAATTTGTCGGACTTCAGTCCTTTGGTGAAAATATCGACCAGTTGTGTTTCACTCAAGCAATGTCTCACCTTAAGTTCACCATAGTTTACCTTCTCCATCAGGAAATGAAACCTAACCTTAATGTGTATACTCCGTACATGCAGAACTAGATTCTTTACGAGATTTATGGTTGACTTGTTGCCGATATGCAACACTAGAGGTTTCTTAACTTTGAACTTCATCTCTTCCAACACATATCTGATCCAAATTGCTTGATATGCAGCATAGGATCCTACTATATATCCAGCCTCACACGATGATAATGTCATCACATATTGCTTTCTCGAGCACCATGAGATTGGGGCACCAAATACTTGAAAGAAGTAACAAGTTATGCTTTTTCGATCTTTCATATCTCCACACCAATTGGCATATGAATAACAAGTAATCACATCTTATTTGCTATCAATTTCTTGTGCAAACAGAATTCCACAGTTTATTGACCATTTTAAGTGTCTTGGGATTCTTCTTTCAGCCTTCAAGTGTGAATCCCTTGGTTCACTCGTGTATCTACTTACTAATCCGACTGAGAAACCTATATCAGTTCATCTGTTGCACACATATCTCATAGATCTAAAAATATGTTTGAATAAAGTTACATCGACTTTGTCTTCCTCTTTACGTCTCTCCAGTTTCAAATTTGGTTCAACGGGTGAGAATGCAGGATTTGAGTCATCCATTATGAATCTATTGAGTATTTTGTTGACATACATCCCTTGATGCAACACCATGCCTTGCTTGGTAATTTGAAATTCCATTCCTAGGAAATACGACAAGTTTCCCAGATCCAACATTTCAACTTCCCTCATCATCATCTCTTTGAACTTTGAAAAATTCTTCATGTTGTTTCCACTTACTAGGAAGTCATCGACATATAAGCAGATGATTGTTATATTTTGTGCCACAACCTGGATATCAACACCATACTTAAACTTTCATTTGACGATTCCCAGTTCGACTAAGTATGAGTCAAATTATTGTTCCTTGCTCTCGGCGCCTATTTGAGACCATAGGGTGCTTTGTGAAACTTGTATACTTTCTTTGCTTCCTCCTGTATCACAAACCCATGATGTTGGATGACATATATCTTTTCATCTAAAGGACCATTCAAAAATGTTGATTTCACATCTAAGTAAAATTTCGACCATCCTTGCTTACATGTTAAGGCTACCACGAATCTGACAGTCTAGAATCTTGCGACTAATGTATATACTTCAGAGTATTCGAGTTATGTTCTCTGAATAAATCTTCGAGCTACTAATCTTTCCTTATGTCGTGCTATCAACCAATGATCATTGTGTTTCAACTTGAACACCCACTTCACTTTGATAGTTTTTGTGTGTGTTGGTAATTCAAATAACTCCCATGCGTTGTTTTTTTATTACTTGTAACTCTTCGACCATAGTTTACTTCCATTATTTATTCTTTAAATCCTTGTTATAGTTGATTAGTTTAACACATGTAAGTAAAGTGAAATGAACTAATTATCCATCTAGTGTGACTTCATCATCACCAACCAATTCATAGTCTTAAAGTCTTGTGGAAGAACTTTAGTTCTTTGATATCTTTGGATCGTTCTAGCCACACCTTCTTCTACTTTGACTTCAATTGTGCTTGGAATGTCAACAACTGATTCAACTTCCATTTTATCAGTTTCATTGTTGATGCCATAACTCATCAAAGACTTGTTAACCGCATCAACATAATTCGAATCCCATGCATAATTCTCATCAATCACAATATATTGACTCATCATGATCTTCTCATTAACTTGATTGAACAACCTGTATGCACTAGTTTTATGATATTCTACCAAAACAATATGTTCGGTCTTGTCATCAAGCTCCCTTCTTCTCCCATTAGGAACATGCTTGTAACAAATAGAGCAAAACACCTTCAGATGACTCATTGTTGGTCATTTTCCACTCCACACTTCTTAAAGAACCTCCTTCTCCAGTTTCTTTGTAGAACACTTGTTCTATATATAGACAACAGCGGTGACTGCTTCGCCCTATGAGGATTTTGGCATATTTTTCTGCTTCAACATGCATCTCGCGATATTCAATATGGTTATGTTTCTTCTTTATGTTATTCTATTATGTTGAGGCTTATAAGGAGAAGTTACCTCATGATTAATATCATGTTCTGAACAAAATTCTTCAAATATCTTGGATGTGTATTCGCCACCTTCATTTGTTCGCAGAACCTCGATCTTCTCACTTTGGTTTTCGACAAGCATCTTGAATATCTTAAAGATTTCAAATACTTCATCCTTTTTCTTGATCACATACATACAAATCTTTCGACTATACTCATCGACAAACAAAACAAAATACTTATTTCTACCAATGGTATGATCCTTAAGCTGGCCACATACGTTTGAATGTACAACTTCAAGTTTACATGATGATCTTATTAGCATAATCGAAACAAAATACTATCTGGTTTGCTTCCCTGCCAAGCCGCCTTCATAGAGTTTGTGGGGAATCATAAGACATGGTATACTCGTTACCATATCTTAGGCAATCAATTGATTAAGTGACATGTTATCAGTTGATTTAGTGACCTTTTAATCATTTACCTTTTGCTTACAACAAGCTATTATCAACAAGTTTGACATTGCTCTTCTCCGATTCGTCGAAATTTGTTAATCAATATTTTCTACTAGTCATGTGATTCGAGCAGCCAATGTCGAGAAACCATGTTTTGGTGTCGACATGCTCATCTGCAACTGCAGCCATAACCACCATATATCTATAATCATATGAGTTTCAGCGTGAAAGTTCCGTTCCTTTGTCCTTGCCTTTTGTTACTCCCTTGTCTTTCTTGTACCAACAATTCTTGGCCAAGTGACCCTACTTTTCACAGTTATAGCATTGCACAACTTTTTTCTATTCTTTGTATTTCTGATAGGAGTCTCCTTATCCCCTTTTCGAGGATTCAGAATCCCTGTCATCGACCTTATGCTTTTAAGGGCTTTACCAAGACTTCTTGCGCTGAATCTTGTCTTATTTGCCTTTGAACTTGTTGGAACCATCGTGTTTCTTCCATGTATGAGTCTGAAGTGTTTGTATCAAATCTCAAACACTTTTTCTTTTGACAATCCTCATCTCATGTGCCTCAAACGAACCAACAAAATCTTCCAATTTTAGGGTTTCAAGATTGTTGGATTCTTGAATAGCTATGTTAACAAAATCAAAGTGAGAGATCAACATACGCATTGCTTTATCAACTATTATCTAATCAGTTAGGGTTTCACCACAACCTTTCATGAGATAGACAAGATTTTGCAACTTCGAGATATAGCCTGCAATCTTTTCTTCTTCTCCTATCTGCAGTAATTTATACTACCTTTGTAGTGTCTACAACTTGATATTTTTAACCTTCTCACCTCCTTCTTAATACTTAACATGAATATCACATGCCTCCTTCGCTGATTCAGCACGCGAAATCCAATCAAAATTTGCCTCATCTACCGGCGACCGAATACAAAATGCAACCTTGCAGTATTTCTTCTTGGCATCCTTATGATTGACTCTTCGATCATCAGTCGCATTGTTAGCAAGTTGGGAACGTCATTAATGATAACTTCAAGGGTTTAATGGAAACCAAAAAAGAATTTCATCTAAGTGCTCCATCGGATTCATTTCTTATCGTTAAATTTGGAAAAGAATTAAGAATATTGTTGCCACCATTCATCTCTGTAGCAAAACTGTTTCACGATCCTTAAAAACACGACCACTGACATGTAGTTTTTGAAAACATGTTCAAAAACTAACCGAAAGCTCTAGATACAAATTTATAAGTGTGTGAGGAGCTTTAAGTTAGGAGAGAAAGAGAGGGAGAATGAAGAATGGGGATTTTTATTATTGAAGGTGATAATAGAAATTGAATTACAATATGTATCTATATACAACTAAGTGACTTGTATATTAAGTAACTAACATAACAAACTCTAACTCTAACTAACTTGGGCTTGGGTTACAACCACCGACGGATCTACATACATTCATATGTGGGCTCAAGCCCCCACCAATTAATTTTCTCTCTACTTGCATTGCAATGTTAGTATTCTTCCTATGTATATGAAGTATGGAGATGCTTGCCCCCACAACTTTTTTTGTTGTTGATATTTTCTCCACTTTCTCACTATTTGTTGTATTCTAATAATTCAAATATAATAGTCCTACTATTTAGTTAGGCGTCTATAGTTTATAATTCATTGACACTTTAGTTTAAATTTTTTTTTAATTTGTAAAGGAAAATTTTCTATTTACTATTTATTTTGTTACTTAACAAAAAATTTCATACAAAATTCTATGTAACACCTATCCAACATCCTTTTAATTGGTTAGAATTTATAGCGATTCCTATTAATTCTATGTAACCCCTATCCAACATCCTTTTAATATATATTTTAAAAATTTAAAAGAAAATAATTATTTTTGGAAAAAAAAATTCTAATGACTGATACTGTAATATTAATTTATCAATAATATTAATTTATTAATATATATTTTAAAAAATTTTAGAAGAAAATAATTTTTTATCAATTAAAGTGAGATTAATAGTAATTTTCCATTCTAAATAAAAATTTATTCAACTGCATTTTACCCCCAATAGACAAAATGCCTGGATCCGCCACTTGTTACAACTTGGATTATATCACAACAACCATAAGTTAAATAACTTTCAAAATAAATCATAACAATAACTTAGTTAAAAGACTTACTACTAAAAAAATATAGCATAGAAGTTTATTAAAGAAGTCACTTGACAAATTAGCAAATTAACAAAAATCACAACACGATACCAAAAGTCCAAAAGGAAAACACCTCAGTAATCTAAAACAAGTCACCAATGTGTCAATCAAACTTATAACCCTTCGTGTAATAATTGGTTGAAAATTTATCAATTTCATCTCCACTCCACGACCATCACGTCCTATAGTGTTAAAAAGATCTAACTCATCTTTATATGCAACTATACTAACACTATTAAAAAATGGGACAACGAGGCTACTACCATCTTCAGTACGAACCAAACTTATTCATTCGAATCTTCAAAATCCATATCTTAATTTTCCTACTCATTTTATTTCCTCACAATATTCTTCTCCTATTTCCAATTGGCCATTACATACACAATAATAGCATGTCACGTGCAATGCCTATGTTATTATTGCACTTGCTTTTCATCTATAATATTTCATAAATAAAGTATACAACTAAAGAATGCAACAACAAAAAAAATCAAACTATGACTATAAATTTTAAAATGGAACTAACGGGAGGCATTTTGTGTACCTATTTTTTTATTATTATTGAAGTCTAATTATATATCTTTTTCGCGCAATTCTCATCTTCATATATAAAGTCCATCATTGGCCTCACATCGAAATCAATCAATCTCAACACTTTAGACGACCATATATCTTCAACCAAATTTTCTTCTTTAAGCTTTGCATGTTGACGTTCCAAACAATTCTTAGATATGAACATCCTAACAATTGATGACATATTTTCCATTAAACATCCCAAATTAAAATATTAGTAAATCATATCGATGACAATTTTAATTAAACCACCATCGCTAGAAAATTTATTCGACAGAGAAAAAAGATCGATTTTATAATAGAGTAAGTTATGACCTTCTAACATTTAACAAGTGTATCCAGTAAAGACTCTTTCTTATTGTCGGCAAAAAAAAAAGTTATTTGCCTTGTAACTTGGTGTGTTGTAAACAACAACTTATAAGACGCATTAATTAACTCCAAAAAGACACACCATTGAGACTATTGGCCAAAAAATCAAGTTAGTCTTCCTCTTGCAGTTGATCTATCCATTTGTCATAAGCATGCAGACGATCCTCTTCTTAACAGCCATATGATCCTCCACAATTTATATGCAATATCACCACCCCTAAAATTTGTTATGTAGCATGGTTTACATTGAGGTGTAAATGAACTTCAAGTTGTAAATGAACTTGATACTAGTGTGTATCAAGCTAGAATGTTACAAAATTATTTTATAAAAGAAACAAATGAGCACTCCATTTAGATACTTGTGAATACTTCTTGTATACATATCAATGTATTCACACAATTTAATTGGTTAATATAAATTTGTCATTAGACACAAAAACTACAATTTCATTTCTTATTTTGATTTGTAGTGTAGTATATTATAAAGATGCTACCTGTATATTAATATGCTAAATGCTATTTGTAATTTCTATCTTTTATAAAATATAGTAATGTTGATATAAAAATTATTTTTTTATATATTAAGTAAACTTTATTTTAAATCACTCATACTTAAGTTTTTTCAAAATAATTTATCTCATAGTTAGTAATGTACCCATAACTATGTAACATATGATCTCAATCCATTAGTCACGAGCAAGTACATGCAAATAAAGAAGATTTCATAACCATAAGTTATATAACATTCAAAATAAGCTATAACAACAACTTAGCTACACGACTCTTACTACTAAAAAAACTCAATGTGAAGGTTTGTTAAACAAGTCACTTGACTATTTAGCAAAATACCAAAAATTTATACACAATACCAAAAGTCCAAAAGGAACATACGTCTATGCTCTAAAACAAATAACTAATATACCAATCAAATTCATCATCCTTCATATGATCATTGATCGAAAATTCATTAATTCATCTCCATCTTCATGACCATCACGCTCTATAGCGTTAAAAAGTTCAAATTCATCTTTATGTGCAACTATAATAACACCATTATAAACTAGGACAGTGAAACTATTATAATCTTCAAAATGAACCAAACTTATTCATTTAAATCATCCGAACCCACGTCTTAATTTTCATACTTGTTTTATTTCATCACAACATTCTTCTCTTACCTCAAATTCGCCATTACATACATAATAATTGCATGTAGCCTCCAAAGCATATGTTATTATTCCAAAGCATATGTTATTATGAAACTCATTTTTCATCAATAATATTCTACAAAGTGTATGACTAAATAACTCAAAAAAGTTTTCAAACTATGATTATAAATTTCAAAGTTGAACTAGTGGAAGACATTTTATGTACCTCTAAATTTTGTTATTTAAGGCTAGTTGGCGCAACTATTTTCTTCTTATATGTAGTCCATCATTGAACGAGTGGTCTGATTACTAGCAATCCAATAGATATATAATAGACTTTGATATCATCTTAATATTTTGGTAAGTCCTAACTCAATTTTGCGAAACAAACTTTTCCGATTCATTATAAATACATTTTTGAACATATTATGTAATGCAAATTCACGGCAAGTGGGGAAAAAAAATCATATGTGGCCAATATGACATGTTGTTACATATAAGTATACTATCGTTGTTTTATTTGATTATTACCTTGATTTTCTTTATATAGGATCGTTGTTCCATTTGACGCATGTATGTTGTCAATATGACACGTTTTTAGTATGATTTGTTAAATGAGGCCAAAATCAAAAATAAAATAATATTTGATTTGGACTTTTAATTTTATGGATCAAGTTTGATTTTGGTTGTCTTTTTTTATTTAACCTAATTTAAATTATATATAACATAATTTATACACAATTTAGACACTATAATCCATTTGAAAACAATTCTACACACAATTAATCATTCTCCCACACCACACAAAACTCCATTAGAGAACTATTGGTTTCATCCGTTATTCACAAAATCAAAAACCAAAAAATTACCAATTTTTTTCTCCAACCAATTCCCCAAACGTTTTATCATATATTCTTTAGTCAACAAAGGGAAAAATAATAAAAAAATAAACAAAAACAAAACCCCAAGATCAAACATTTGATCAAATGAAAAAAGAGATCAACATCCTCTTCTCCCTTGAGTCGTGTCTAGCTTGTTTTTTTCTAAACAAAAGCATCCAACTACCATACTTCAATATCCTTTGAACCTTACACCACCTAAAACAACAAACACCTCAACATACTTTCCAAATAACATCAACGAAACATAATCAATAGAAGAAGAGATTCGAAACCAAAATCAGAATTGAAACAGCCGTATGAACCACCCTTCTACACCGTCAAACATTCGCCACTCCTCCACCGCAAGTCCACGAAATCTCACGTGAAATCCCTATGCCTATCAGCTCCGCTGCACCTTCTCGTTAGCATCATTGAGGACGCTGCAGCGCACAACCGCTAGCCTCATCTGCATAACAGACTCTCGAACTCAAATTTGGTTGCGACAGTCATTTTTTGTTCTTTTAAGGTTTTGTCAATATTTTTCATGTCTTTAGATGACAATTAATTTTTTATGTTTATAACTGTAATTCCGCCAAAGAAGTGCGAGACACTCTTGAAATGATATATGGAGTTTCTCCAAGTATCGATCAAGAGCGAATGAACACATGAGACGAAGAAGACGAAAGTTTCGTTCATAAATGCATCTTTAAATATAGAAATATTGGAAATGATGTTACAACTTTTGTTACTACCAAATATTTAAGAATTAAGAATTAGAATAAAATACTTGATCCATTTCTTAAATCAAGATGTGAGAATGTTTACAGTTTAAAAAAAAAAATCCAAGAGGAAAAAAACCATCGAAAAGTTGAATGAACTAATTCAACTACTAAAAGATGGAAGCATGAATTCAAGTCTTGAAGAATCTTTAGCAGCTTCATCAACAAACTCTTGTGAAAACAAATCAACTCCTGTAATCTATTTCAAAAGAACAATTTCAATAGTTGAACAGTTCCTGAAGGATTCCAAGTCAAATGGAGGAAATTCATTAAGAAAAAAATATGAAGAAGAAGCTTTGTCTAGTTCAATATTCAAGAAAGGAAAAGAGAAGAAAGACTCCATAAACAACACACTCAGAGATTCAACATCAAGGAGAAACCTCTAAGAGTCAGCCTTAAGTAGAACCTTCGAAGAATCTTCGTCCAACGAAGAAGATAACGTTTATTTGAAAGCATCCCACAAAGAAGATGACCATGAGGTAACAAATTTATCATACAAGCAACATGACATAAGATGCAATTGAGCGTTTGATTGATCTGGAAGGTTGTCATGATGCTCGCGTGGAGATTGTCTGCTTAACAGGGAAAATGAGTCTAAATATTTTAGACTAGATGTTTTATTGCTTCGTTATTGGGCTTTCATGTGGACGACCCACAACATAAACTATCTTTTAGAAAATCAAATACCCATGTTATTTCTCTTGATTTTAAATCAATATGCCCATTCTTAAAAGAAATAGCACTCTAATAAATAAAATGAAATTGTTTTATTTTCACTTTTTATTTACAACTATTTGATATTATTTAACCATATATAAAATAGTAATAATTTAATTATATACATAATAAATTTAAGTCATGTTGTAAATTAATTTAAACATAATTTTAATGAAAAATTAAATCAACTTTTTGATCAATTAAATTTGTTATATTTTAACAAATAAAAGGAAATTATTTCACGAACACTTTTTTCGAGATATTTGATATTATTAATCAAATATAAAAATATAATTAATTCGATTGAATAAATAATAGATTAAATCATATTATTATAAATTAAATTAACCACACTTTTAACATAAACTAAATTACCTACTTTGTTATGTTTTTTTTATACAAAATGTTAAACTAATGCCCATAATAAAGTCTGTGTGCAAATAAAACTGTGGATTTCAACTTGTGGATTGGTTACTTCCAATCAATTTTTTGACCTTTGAAAGGTGAGCTAGATGTTAAAACTTAAAATAGTAAATTATAAAAAACATTATATTTCAATTTCAATACGTTTAGATTTTTTGTGTGATGATAATTGATAATATAAAATTGAAACGTGTGTTTAGAAATATCTATAGAACTTTAAATATCTAATAGTTAGATATAGGGTAAATTTAGAGAGTAGAAATGGAAAAAAAAATTAATAGAACATTATATTGAAATTTAACATAGACCATTCATCTTAATATATTTTATTATTTTAAATCAATCACTCACGGGACGGAGAAAATAAATAATTATGAAAATATAATTAAAAATATTTGTGATAATAATAATGGATTTTTTATGGTCATGTTTGATTTGATGATAGAATAAATAAAGAGTTGTGCCAAAGGATGATATTTGATCATCACTTGAAGTTGTTATTGTGCGTGTATCACATGTTTAGTATAAGAAATTACTTATGGTTTTTGTTTTAAATTAATAATTGATTTATTGATTCTTCTTGACCTACTTTAATATTGAGACGTTTCTTTTTCATACCTGCAAAATTTTGTCGTATGATTGAATGCATTAAAGTATGAGAATAAACACCTCAAAATTAAAGTAGGCTAAAGATCCGGTCATTTGTGGAGGATGTTTGGTCCTGTCTAGAGAAAGCCTAAGAAGATTAGTTCACGAACAGAGCCCTAACGCCCCTAGAAGTATCTCCAAAAGTACCTCTATAGATGTAGAAGTAGGAGCAAAGGGAAAAGAGGTGGTTGCCCTATCTCTCAATCGAGATTTTTTCCTGTCAAAGAGACATTTCACCGCAATCGTACCACACAAAGCCATTTTATCTACCAAAGGAAAATCGAGAAAGTTA
Organism: Vicia villosa; assembly: GCF_029867415.1. Taxonomy (NCBI): domain Eukaryota; kingdom Viridiplantae; phylum Streptophyta; class Magnoliopsida; order Fabales; family Fabaceae; genus Vicia; species Vicia villosa. Next base: position 12,822,189 of record NC_081181.1, read on the forward strand.
GTGTTTATCAAATAAGAACACAAAAGCAAATACATATTATTATGGATTTTCTCCCGTCACCAAAGAACTATCTCCTCTCGTGAACAAACACTCGTAAAAAGGGACGTTACACTTGTCAAAATAGCTACATATCCCTTTATTAGAGTTTACAGGGAAGACCATTAAATAAAGAGATAAACCTACTTCTACATAAGTATTTTCCACCTTGGTCATGCTGTAAAAAACAAAGACAAACCTTAGCAATATGTGATCTACCCAGTGATACCAATTTGCATCAGTCAGCTCCGGAGATGGAAGACATACTTGAGCATCACTCTGTGGGCAATGCCAACCCAACACAATCGTCAAATTTCAAAGTTCAATTTGACCCTTGAACTCTGCCTCATTGGGATCTCAGCCATGTATAATTCTATATGACTTAATAAAATGTTGCAGTATCCACTCGTATTGGGTAGAAATCTCCACATAGGATAAAGGAATGACAAGGAAGGTGGGTCTCCAGTGACCCCCTAAGGTGGGTCTCCAGTGACCCCCTAAAATGCTAGATGACTCGTCAGAAAAGACTTAGTCGAAATAAGATTTACCAAAAGTACCATCTGATTCAAAACTATAAAAAAAAAATCTTAGTTAAATGTGATATTTGCTAAAGAGCTAGTGTTTAAATTGTTTGGGATTTTTTTTACCATCAACAACGAAGGATTTCCATCAACAAAACTACCCCGCGAATAAAAAAAACTGATCATTTATATGAGTCAATGGTTGAAAAGGGTACCTAAAAGGAAGATGAGTCAAATAGATGAAGGCAAGTAATGTAAGTGAAAGGTTGACGAAAACTCAAAAATACATGTCACTCTGACAAGGAAATGGGCCACTATAACCAGAGAATAACCAAAAGTTTAAAGAGTAAATAATGGTTTATTAAAGGAAAAGTATACTTCGATTACTAATGAGAGCGAAGTTTCATCCAGAAATCCAAACGATCAATGTATAAAAAACAGTGAACCTGACAAGCAATGATCCAAATGAAAGGAAAATAGGGAGATAGGAAGCAACAATCTAGATCATATCTCATGAACACACAAATATACTCAACCCTCATAGAAAGAAGCACCACACCCTAACCTTCTAGCATAGAGCCACGTGTTTAATACTCTCACGGAACGTCTCACCGATGGGAAAGACATTTAATGCGCATGTTCCGCACTCCCCAACGACCGAACTAAAAAATTCCCATCCATATTCAATTCGACATCATGAGGCTGACAAAGATTCATAAATACTTCCCATTTAACATCTCACAAAAAGTTTTTGAGGCAGCTGTTCTGGGCTGGCCAAAGACCCAAATGAGAAAAGCTCATTCGGTGTTTCATAACAAGGCCCAACAACTATTTGATCTAGATAATAACATCCACATGAGTAAGGCTTAAGATTCACACACATGTTTTATTCTTAAATATACTCATTTATGTACTCATTAATTGATTTCATTATTGGAGTTCTAATTTTGCATGTCTACCTCTGTGTTCAATCGTGCGAAAAAATTACAGCACCGCATCAAGAGTTCATGATGTTAATTCACACATATTTTTCTTCACTATTGCTTGCCTATTTTTATTTTCTCACTTTCTTCCCAAAATTAAATAGAATGTATACCATAAAGAAATTTACCAATTTATTATGGATAAAATTCAAAAAAGAATTTCTTAAAAAAAAAACTAAGGGTATGTTTCAATGAGATTTAGTTTTCAGTTTTTATATTTTTTTTGTAAATCACTGTTAAAAAAGAATTTTGAAGAAAAAAGTTTTTTTTTTTTGATAATTCTACTTTTAAAAATTATTTTAAAGTTGTATAATATTACAAATATGTCATTAATAAAAACTGTATCAATTTTTCTTGTTTTTTCCTAGGGGTGTAAGCGGATAAAAAAAATCCAATTAAACCGACAATCCAAACCAAACCAAACCGAAATTAAACCGATTATTATTGGTTTGGTTCAAAAACTGAACTAAACCAATAAAAACCGATGTGGTTTGGTTCGGTTCTCGGATTTAGTTTTTAGGAACCGCCAATCCGATGAACCGAACCAATGGAAATAATGACGCTCTAAATATTTTATTCTACTCATCATTAAACTCAAATTTTTTATCGGTCCAACCATTATCCATCTTTGTTTACACTTCCTTCCTTTAAGCAAAACACGCATCTAGAATCAAACTCTAAAGCATAGACAGTAGAAACCATAAGTCACAAAAGTTATGCTTTCACAGAACTACTGCTCTTGCTGCCCACAACTATTGTTCATTTCACTACCGTCATTATGATATGTTATGGTCGTCTTCTTCGTGTTCAAGTTCTCTTTGTTAATTTTCATATATTTTTGTACCTTTTTTTTCTTCTTTTTCTTCTTTTTCTTCATCAAAACTTATTTAGACCTTGTTACAAAATAGTTTTGATGTGTGTTTGAGGTGTGAAACATGTTAATAGTGTGCATTTTGTTATATTCTATATGTTAAGTTTTGAAATCCCTTTCCAACTTTCTGATACTAAGTGTTAACTTTTATATTTGATAGGAAACTTATTTCATGATGCAATGAAAATCATGTCACTATTTCGTATAGAATAAGAACAACTTGTAATTTGTTTGAACAAATATAGCATGAAACATATTATTTAAAAAAATAATAGTATAAAGTACACCAAAAAATATGATAATGGAGAATATACAGATGAATATAATGTTTTAAAAAATAATAGTATAAAATACACCAAAAAACACGATAATGGAGAATTTACGGATGAATATAATATTTTAAAAAATAAACATTGTAAACCGATCAACCAAACCAAACCAAACCGAACCAAACCAATTAGTTTGGTTCGGTTCCATTTTTGAAAAATGTTGAAAACCGAACCAAACCAAACCAATGGAAATATCATTGGTTCGGACCTTTTTTCAACCAAAAACCGGTCCAAACCGATCCGATTACACCCCTATTTTTTCCTCTTCTAATTATCAAAACTAAAAACCCAAATCTAAAACCTTTAAAAATTTATTTTGATTTTTTAGTTTTTAAAACTCTTAAATAGAGAATAGTTTTCAAAAATTATTTTGTAACATTAGACTACCAAACAAGTTTTATTATTTTCAAAATTAAAAAAAAAACAATTTTACAAAACCAAATCAAACAAACTCTAAATGTGTCAAAATATATTTTCTAGGTATAAATTAATTTTGATTTATTTAAATATGCTTAGTAAAATTGATAAAAAATTGACCACCCTTTAGTTATGTTGAAATGTCAATCACACCCCCTCTATTTTAAAACTTCTGCTTAATTTTTACCAATCAGTAAACTCCCTTTACTTCAATTTTAACGATTTAATATGATAAATCTCTCTTAACACCGTTTACCTCTGTTGATGCCAATCACCATCCTAAGAGTGTGATTGACATTTCAACATAACTCAAGGGTGGTGAGTATAATTTGCCCTAATTTTTAACTAAATTTATTGTTTGACCTACTTTTTATACAAATATATTTAAATATAAAATATTTTACATTCAATTCATATTTAAATAAAACTAAATTTATAAAATTACACCATGGTTATTTGTGATGAAATTTTCAAGATTTATCCATGTGTTTTTAAGAAATAATATTCCAATATATTCATTCACTTTAATTTTATTGAATGTGTTTGAATCCTAATATTGATATTAAAGTTCGGCATTACTTTTCTCATCTTTAGTGGTGCTTATGCACTATTGTGAAAAACAAAAAATATCCTTGGAATTTGAAAATATATTTTCAGAAGCAACTTATTCCACACCCATCTATTAGTAAGCGGGTCACACCTTTATTTTTCCAAAAACTAGTACGGAGATGCATCTCCGTAACAAATTACGAAAATATACCTTCAGACGAAGTTTGAGTCTGCATTCCAATCTTTTGCATAATCAAATAAAATCTTCTGCACAATATTATGTTTCACTAAAAATTTTGACATCCAATCTTTTGCATAGTCTGTACTATTTTCAGGCATGGATTCAACACTTTCCACGTTTCTCTAGCTGGTAATATGTTGGTGCTTACATTGAAAAAGAACTACGTGCTTGTGCATTCGTTTCAATTAGAGGGAATTTGGCGACCAAGCCCTTCAGAGTGCTCCTTGACTATAATGCAGCCAATGATATACGTTATACACGGTATAATGATCACCGTCCAACATGTCCCTTAGATGACATAGCCTTCTATTATGGATGGTTGACTTGTAAGTCACATCTGACGTATCCACATCTACTTGAGCGAGTCATGCACTAATTTAGGTATCTACATGTTCCAAGAGACCCCTCATTGTCTACTCCTTCAACTATGCTCCGCAAAGATGTCGATATAATGTATGAAGATTTCTATAATCATTTAATATCAGATGAATAACGAAGTGTGGCAGCTCCTAAATTATACTTACGTATGAATTTGGTCTATTGGGATGCATTCAAAAATATTTTTTCAAATTCATAAAAGACAATTTTGAACATATATAATGGTTCTTCAGCTCTATATTTGAGAATAGCAACCCCTAAAAGTGCCATCATATTTGTCACGTGAAAAGTTTAATAAAAGTTGATTTGTCAAGAGTAAATTATACTCCCTCCATTTCTTATTATAAGCAAAATTTAACTTCTTAGATTCATTAAATAAATAATATATCTAGTTTATATATAGTCTAAATATATCATTTATTGAATGAATGTAAGAAGTCAAATTTTCTTATAAAAAAGAATGGAGGTTGTACATTCCCATAGAAAAGTAAAAGTTAAACAATATTAATGTGAAAAAAAGCTCACTTGTGCGCACTTAGCCTCCTAATGAAGTTTCAATAATTATAGGTTTATAATTTGTAGTATATTTTTCTTCTCAAATCCCCACTAAAGACTCATTATACTTTATTTGTAAATTGAAATATCATCCTCTTTATTATGAAAGAAATACGTGTTGGTGGCAAAAACATTCACAGAACATAACATTAAATCCGCATTTCTCACATTTTGCAAAACATGCTGCAACAAGGGCAACATAGAATCTCATTATCATGCATTCACAATGTTCTCAATTGTATTTTCCAGTAAACTTAAATCAAACTAAGATTTTGATGTGGGCATAAATTAGTGACACTTAAATGTACAACATCACAAAACAGGTTGGTAAATAATGTTTCAAATGTACCTAATCACGATTAAGATAGGCCAATGAATTAGCACCTAGCTAAATTAGTGAAACTTAAATGTACAACATTGCAAAACAGGCGTAATTAATGTTACAAATGATCGATGATTGCTGAACCTAAGGAAGTGACTCAGAAGAATGTACCTTTGAACCTAAGCAAGTGACTCAGGTCCCAATTGGCAATCAGTTACCTTGTTTTCTCCAATTGATCAATCACATCAAGCATAGCATATATAGTCATTCTTTTCACCTGTTACAGAAGACAAAGCAACAATCAGGAGAAGAAAATACATAAAAACAGCAGGATAGAATCAAGATTAGTAATATAGCAGACCTCCAACTTGTCCTCATTGGATCTGTGGTTTATCGGAAGCTTACGAAATTCCTCTGTCAAACGGAAGCATTCACCAACATTTTCAGGCGAGACAAAATCAAGTCCAACCTTGATGCATGACTACAAAAAAGACAATGCATGTATTGATACATTAACGCGAACATTTTAAACAAGAGTCAAAAGAAAATCAATCAAGACATTATATCCAAAAAAGAAATTTGTAACATGTATCATGTATGTAAATTTTACCTTGAGATTCCTGACTTGGTGAGGACAGCCGGCAGGAACGAGAACAGCATCTCCTAACTTCTGAGTAAAAGTCCAAGGCTCGATTCCTACAAGTCAATGGTAAACTGTCAACAAAATGGTACAGTTTAATTGATCAAACCAGCCCACTTCTCAAAAGCATAAGAAAATTTATAAAACGACTAACCATACTCCTCTTTGAGTTTCCTCTTATGCTCCAGAGTGAGATAAAAGGTCTGATCATGGATGGGGTGAATAACCTACATTAACAAATGATATGTCGTTCAAGATACACACGCACAAGGAGTGAGCTACCATCTGACTAGCCAGTCCTTTACATACAGCAGCCATCAAATGTCAAATACAATACCAAATTCTCAGGAAGATATAAAACATTTTTAATTAACCAATGACCATTAGTACTGAAAAGTAACTACATTAATAATGTATTTACCTTCTCTATAGCCGTTGAGCTGAACCATCTATTGTTATCACAATGTAAGATCCACAAATTAATAAACCAGTCAGACTATATATGATGATATGTAACATTCACAATTCTTTTCTATGTTGGTGGTTTGTGCTCTAGATTCATAGTTCTTGATTATGTATGTTCTTAACTTGGTACGTTGAAGGAATGTAGTCAGCTGTTTCATTTATTAATGTGTTATTTTGTGAAAAAATATTCTGGTGTAGGTTTTGCTGTATTTACAGTTTGTGCATGTTGAGGGAGGGAGGCTATTCATTTCTTCTCAGGTTGGGTTGTTTTCTGTATTGTTTCTTTTGTACTTCTGTTCTAATTTTTGGCACTTGTGCTAATTATAAGTTTTTCCAAATACTCAATCCTTTATGACATGTATGTAAAAAAAATCTGAAGCAGAAAATAAAAGATGATATCAATTTTATCTAGTACTATTCTCCAAATCTTAAAAATACAGGGATAATTACAGACATATAGATATTGTTGTATCTGTGTGATTTAAGATAAGAGGAGGAGAGAAAGTAATAAGAATTTTGAAGATTATTGATAATAACTTGATCTAGAAAACTAAACACTAAATCCGGTTTATAGGATACATAGGCGGGAGAGATTCTAACAAGAACACTTACCTTGTGAAAAAATAAAAAATGCCCATGTTACCATGTTACAATCATTAGGGAAAAAAAAGTGTGAAGGTGAAGCAAAAGGTAAAGAGAAGATTAAGGGGTTTCTATTGTTTGGAAAAGTGAAAGAAAAACTTCTTGATGTAACTCAGAGTTCGGAGAGGAATTTACAAGGAATCGCAGTCTGCTAGAAACAGTTGCAATAGCAAAAGAGTGTGCTACAAGCTAGGCAATGCTTACGATTAGGCTGTCAGAAATAAACAGGGAAATTTGTAGAGCATGTTGATGGAAGCAAAACTAATTGGTAGCAACAAACTTTAGTTAAACGACTCAAGATAAGAAGAGGCGTATGGTATCCAAACAAGTTATAGAAAGTTAACTTAGATAACTTTACCTGCTTTAAAGGAGAGCAATGGACATGCCTAAACTCTCTAAAATGCTTCTTTAGATATTCCTCCAATTTAGGTAGGTCCTCTCTCCGAAAAATATCCCAGAGAGCACCATCTAAAGAATCATCTCCAACCAACAATCTATTATCTTTTTTCAGAATCACTTTATCAACCTCTATGAGCTTTGATCCAGAAGAAAAACCATCATTATGTGCGCCTGAGTGTTGATGAACAGGATCAACCACCTTCTCCTTGCATAATCCATTTTCATTATCCATGACTCGAACTCTATTTTGCCCGTCTGAAGCATTTCTGGAAGACGATGAATTATCAATCATGCTAACATTGGTTAGTCCATCCTGATTATTACCATGTAGATGTAGCTCCCTTTTGTCTTGCTTCAGGTGTTTTTGTGTCAGTTTCTTGATGGCACTAATGCTTTCAGGTTCGATTTCAACTTTAGCAATATGAGTCAACACATTTACCTAATAAGTCAAATTATAAAAGAAATATCATTTCATTTTACTCTTAATAGAGTACACATTCAGAGACACGGAGCAAAATCACATAAAGCACTGACAAAGAATTGCTCAGAAAAGACAATGCAAGTGATGAGTATATATTGATTACACTTTCTAAACTAAAGGAATAGTTCGTATTTCAAGTCCCAAAGAAAACCTTGTGATGCAGCTAATCATAAAAAGAATAATTTTTCAAGTTATCAGTTACCAAAACACATATGTAAATAACACGTGAAAGTACATTAAATTGAATATATAATCAAATTAGAGAATTATCAAAGACATGATCAAAAAATTAAAACATGTACTCAAAACTACAAAACTAACACCGCATAATGCAATAGCTTACGGAAACATTGTAAGCGTCTTACAAACTATGAACATTTCAAGTTGATACTCAATTAAAAAAGAACAATATAATAAAATAAATAATAAAATCAAGCATCAAAAGACATTTTAGAAAAAACAGTTCCACAAAGACTAAGAATTGAAGCATACTGTATCAGACATATTACAATGGAGCTTAGTCACAGAGTCACCGCGTCCAAGATCCTGAGCAAATCCATAAGCAATGTATGTTTTTGGGCCCATGTCTGGCTTTACACAACCATTCGGCAACTTCACAGCAAGGTTGAGAGCACCTTTGAAAGGATCTGTATAATCTTTATACGGCAGAAAAGATAAGAACTCGGCACAATGACGAGGCAAACTTTCCTCAAATAAATTAGAAGGAGGCCAATCTTTCAATTTCAAAACCTGGGGCCATTTAAGCCAATCCACACGACCCTCTGTGTACCCCTTAAAGAATTGGTGGCAATTAATATCTCCCTGCATTTAATCAACAACCTCAAATAAAAATGCAGAAATTGTCAGGAGCAGAAAAATAGACTGTCGAGAAAAATAAAGCAATACAATTTACCCGACTCTCTCCGACAATACAACTGAACAAAAACATTTTCAACAAGACAATGATAATAAACATGAATTCCAGCAAGAATCCCTCCATGTTAAAGATTGTGAAATCAAACAAACCTCACACCAATCTAAGCAATCAATTGCCTTCACATCCAAAACTGGTTTGTGCTTGGTATTTCTTATCTGACGGAATGCACGCCACATGACAAGTGGTTCCCAGCTTAAACCAGATGAGCTTTCGAGTACATTGCTGATAATTACAGGCTCCCCTTTGCTCCAATGCCACTGAAAATGTTTTAAATCTTCATGATGTAGATCTACAGCCCTGGGACAGTATAAAAAGTTGTCACTAGAATCTTTACGAAAAGCTGCTTTCCTTAGGTTACTGTAGGTACCATCTGCGCTCCTAACAGACTTCCAACATGAACACATATTATCAAGAGTCTCCTCCGCATCGTGAAGCTCAATTTTTTCTTCCAGTTTTTCTGCTTTACATACTAACTTGGAGATACAATTTGGAGGAAGTATCCTTCTCATTTCAAGGAAACCATGATCACATTCATTATCTGCTTTTGGACATGGAATGCTACCGTCAGTATCTGCATGCCACCCAGATTTTGACCATTGATGAATCTCAGGCTGGACTGCAGAACGAGGTTTTTTTTTTCTGACTTGTTTCTCTTCATCTCCACCATGCAAATAATCACGTCCTCGAAAGATAAACTCAAACTCAATAGGATCTGCACCGGCTAGAAGCTGCCCACCACGAAGCTCACAGCAACAGAGGAGACAAAGGACAAAAGAACATTTTGTGCAGCTTCTGTGGTAGTCAAATATTGATGTTTTGCAGTTATCACTACAATAAGTGTTAAATTAAAAACTGTATAGAGTTAGAATAACTAAAAAAACAAAAACATAGCAAATAATACAATACCAGTACACACGCTCATCTTTAGAGTAATCTGCTACTTTTATTGTTAGCTCAGAAAGTGGGAGCCCTGTAATGTTCATCCCAAAAGCAAATTAAAAAAAATGGAAAATATATGAAACTAAGATAAACAAACTTAACACATAATCAAAAAAGAACATAAATTTAAAATAGTGCAAGTCAGGATAGCAATTATGTAAGTAATCCAAAAGAAAGAAGAAGAAAAAGGAATATATAATTAATTCTAAAATAAAGAGTCAAAACCATGAAATATAGGCAAAACAATTCAGTTTATTAAGAGGATACAGAAAAAAGCATGAGGAAATGGATTACAAGATGTGATACTCTTGGAAGAAGAAATACCTTGTGTTTTCGCTTCTATCTCCTTCTCGACCATTTGTTCCTCATCCAATCGTCTCAAATGCGGAAGAAGTTCTTTCAGCATATACTTGGAGAGACCAACCCCATAATCTCTGTCGGTTTCTGTCTTGTGTTTAGTTTCCTATAATGAACCAGATGATCACATTTCTAATGTGGAATACAGAAAAATCACTGGAATAGTTAATGAAGGTGGGGAACCTACATTGAGAAGTACACTTGATCGCAAGCATGTTTTGCAATTGCAATTACCACAGCACACCGGGCATTCCTCAGCAATTTTGTCCTCTTTCCAGTTAGGATACCTTAACAAGAGATCATAAAAAAACATATACTGGTCAGAAATTCATCATCCACACACAGTCCAAACCAATAATATTTTTTCAACATAATAATAGTAATACTTGTAATTACATCCAAATACAACAGAGATGTCAGATTGTCACCCCGGAGCTGAACAAATCATATTTGATAACAAGATAACCAACACGCGAGGAATCAAGTTAAGAAAGCAAAACAGAAGTAAATGAAGTTGTACCAATTAGTTATACAGGGTATGCAAAACCTTTTCCGTTTGCAGCTAGTGCATCTGACAACCCTGCCCCTATCATTTCTCTGACATTGATGGCACATTAAGGACTCCTCTTCAATCCACTGTTAATCAAGAAACAATAATAGAACCACAATGTTATACACTGTGCAAACTATATATTCATATATCTACAAATTGAAATATAAATGAGTAAAGAGATCATGTGATGGCACCTTAGGATTTCTCTTGTTGAATTTTGGCACCACATGTTCAACTAATGCAGGCTTCTTGTTTCTAGTTTTTCGTAAAGGATAACATTCATTATCTTTATACAAAGGCGTTTCAGTTTCAATTTCCGGACAGTCCTGATTCCTGTCCTTCAGCAGAGCACTCTCAGACTTCTTTTCAGAGACCACTTCATTCTCTTCCATTTGAATTTTTCCACCACGTGTTTTCTTCTCTTCCCTAACAAAATCACAATCTTCCCCCTTTTCTGAAGCTTCACCATTTTCTTCAGAACTAGAATCAGTCTTCCTTTTTCTACCAGATTTCTTCTTCTCTCTCTTCACATTTTCTCTCTCCAGTTGAAAAGATGAAGTGCCTCCGTCTGCCACGTCATCGTCTTCATCAGTTTCTTCCTCATTCACAATTTCTGCATTGTTCGTTCTTCCGCGTTTCTTTCTCTGGCAGACCTCCATTGTCCTCCCGGCAAATTTAACAGAAGATGAATCACCAGCTTCCATATCATAACCGTCAACCGAATCTTCATTATCCGTCAACGACACCGTTTCAGTGCCACCGTTCATAGGTTCAGTTACCGTTGCCACGTCATCACTTGCAAACGAACCTTCATCGTTCTCTTGTGAAGCTTCGCTTTCTTCAGAATCGCATAAGACCTTTCTTTTCCTACTACTTCCACCACGCGAAGCAACTTGAACAGAAGAGGAAGAGACTCCTGGTGCCACGTCATCACGTATCGTTGATTCTTCGTCCTTCTTCTCCACCGACTCCTTTGATCGATCAGACACTGGTTCGTCTGTGATGGTGACAGTGACTGTGACTTTCACTGTATATGTGACTTGGTCGTTCTCTTCTCCCGCCATGGAAATTTCAAATTCAGAGAATTGATATGGATGAGTTATTAACCCTAACTATAGTTTATATGATGATGCATGCATTTGGGTTTCTTGGAAATTGTAACGCTCTTTTCATTAGTTTTTGCATTTCTTCATGTTTTGATTTTGATATTTATTGTTTATTTAGATTTAATGTATTCTTTGGAGGGAAAAGAGGTTTACTAAGAATAGTCTTCCGCCCAAAATGGCAAATTAGAATGATTTTATACTATGAAGCAAGTGGCAATGGTTTATGATGTACAAGTCATTTTTGTTAACATCAGTGAATATATAGAAACATATAGAAGGAGTGAGACCTTGAATCAATAGAATGAACAAAAACTAACTAAATAAGGGTTACACTAAACTATAAATACTACTACCTCTGGTCCTTAATACAAGAAAAAATCTACTTTTTAGGTTCATTGTAGAATTAATGTATCTGAACTATATACAGTCCATATACATTGATTTCACAATGAATCTAAAAAGTAGATTTCTTCTTATATTAAGGACTGGAGGGAGTAAATGTTAAGAAAAACCTAACTATTTTTACAAATATGTAATAAAACAATATAATAATATTATTAATAATAATAATAACTAATATCTCTCGTTAAACTCAAGATGCATTAGTAGAGAGCATCGAGAGTTTGTCAATCAAAAAATGAAAACGTTTAATGGTATGCGTCTTCGTAAACAAATCAGCAATCTGCAAAATGGAGAAGACAAACGGTATAGTAATTGTCCCATGCTGAAGATGATGACGAGTGAAATGACAATCAATCTCAATGTATTTGGTACGCTCATGAAAGAACGAGTTGTGTGCAATTTGAGTGGCACTTTTGTTATCACAATACATAGGAGTTGGCTTGAAAAGAATGACACCCATATCAGAAAGTAACCAACGCAACCAAACTATTTCAGTAGTGGTGGATGTCATAACACGATACTCAGCTTCTATAGAAAAACGAGAGACAATATTTTGTTTCTTACTCTTCCAATAAATAAGAGAATCTCCAAGAAATGCACAAACCCCTGTGATAGACTTACAATTTGTGGGGTCGTCAGCCTAATCCGCATCAGAATAAGCACGAAGGAAAAGACCCACAATATCTCTTGTAGAAAGATTGAAATTCTATATCACAAATAGAATTGTTAGACATTGAGACTTTATGCTTAAATATGAGGGAGTTATTGGGTAGAGTTTTTTATTTTATTTTAATTAGTTAGTAATTTTTTTTATTGTCTAAGCAGTTTGTCATTAGATATACGTTGATCGAATATTTAAGTTTTTCAAGATATTATGTTTAAAAATTAACTAATTAAAAAGAGAATAAAAATAGAATTGTAGTGAAGAAAATTAGGAAAAAAACAACAAAAAGAAAAGAGGGGAAAAAAATCAAAGTTTAGTCTATATGTTATTAGGGAATTATCAAATACAAAATGAGATAAATTTGACGGGTCAAAATCAAGCAATTGAAACTTGAAGGATCAAAATCAAACAATTGTAAAATTTTGAGGACCAAAATCAAGCAATTCAAATTTGAGGGGTCAAAATCAAACAATTGAAAAATTTTGGGGACTAAAATCAAGCAATTCAAATTTGAGGGGTCAACATCGAGAAATTGAAAAACTTGGAGGACTGAAACTACATTTAAGTCTTTTAATTTTTATTTCATTTATAGATATTTTATTATTAAAAACTGTTTTTTATTTATTAAATATATTAATTTAATAATTACTAGTAAATAAATATATTAATCCAATAACTATTTAATAAATAAAGGTTTTTTCTTTACCCACCTCCCTATGGGGGTCACCCCCAGCGAAAATACCACTTTACCCCGCTTCGGAAATGCATTTCCGAAATATTTTTTTTTTCTAAATTTTTCCAGACTTCGGAAGTGCATTTCCGAAAAAATCTCAAAAATTGGGATTTTGATTAATTCGGAGATACATCTCTAAAAAAACAAAAAAAAAATTAAAAATCCCAAAAATTAATTTTAGGATATTAATTAATTCACATATCATAAATTTGATATAATTTATGAGTAATGAATAATAATAATTATATATTTTGATATATAATTTATGAGTTATGAATAATAATTATTATATATTTATACTCTGATTCATATTTTAAAATAATTTTAATCAAAAAAATTAAAATAATTTCACTTAGGTTATAATTTTTTATTTATATATTTATATATTTATAATAATTATTATATATTTATAAATAAAAAATAAAAAATGAGTGTTTTAATTTATATATTTGTATAATAATTATAATAATTATTATATATTTATAAAAATTATTATATATTTATATATTTATATATTTATATAATAATTATTATATATTAATTATAAATATATTTATATATTTACATAATAATTATAAAAATTAAAAAAATGAGTGTTTTAATTTATAATAATTATTATATATTTATATATTATATATTTATATATTTCACTTACAAAATTAATAATTATTATTATATATTTATATATTTCTATTCTGATTCATAATTAAAAATGAGTTATAATTTTTTATTTAGTTTAAAAAAATTAAAAAAAGATTTTGTCTTAATTTTATTTAATGAATAAATTTTATATTTAACTCTATATAATTCAAAATGTACTTATGAAATTAAAATGTTTTTGATTTATATAAGTTAGTAAAATAATTTTTAACTTTAAAATTGTTTAGGAAATTTTGATTCACCTTGATTTTATTGATTCACCTTCATTTTATTGATTCACCTTGATTTTATACCTATTAATTGTATTGATTCACCTTGATTTTAATTTTTTAATAATTATTGAATTCTTTCGGAAGTGTATATCCGAAACATTCCAAGACCAATTTGGTCTTGGAATATTTCGGATATGCATCTCCGAAGACACCCCTCTCCCAAAAAGGGGTGTTTTCGGAAATGCATCTCCGAAAACTCAAAAAAGGGGGTGTTTTCGGAAATGCATCTCCGAAAACACCTTTTTTTCGTGTTTTCGGAAGTGCATTTCCGAAAACACTTTTTTTTCAATAAAAGTACGTTTTCGTAAATGTATTTTCGAAACAAGGGGTATTTTAGTAAATTCGCCAGAGGAGACTAAGAAGGTTAGGAGGTGGGTAAAGAAATTTCCTAAATAAAAATTGAATTTTTTTATAAAGAGGACAACTTTTGTACTATCACAAAAAGTTGGATAATGTACCTTCAACCAATCACATGATATCATCTAATCATAACACATTTAATTATTTATTAAATATTACAATTATTTGTTGTTTTCAAAGCATTTTACACAGGAGGTAATCTTACCTAATTTTTTGATTTGGGTAGATAAAGAATTCACCTTTTATAATAAAAACATAAAAAAAAATATTATAAACATGGACTGGACTATGAGGTAACTTTATTTTAAAAGAGATAGGTACACTACTACAGAAAACATGTTTTTTGCCTTTTTTTTTTTGTTTTTACTAAAAGGTATTTCACTACAGCCTTTGTTAAACTCCGTAGTGAAATGTACCAAGAGTTATAGGATTCAAATCTCAATTACTTTATTATCCCAGCTACTTGTATACCATTACGGTTATTATTTTCAATCGTGGTGTAAAGTTCAATCATCGCATCACGGTTCTTCTTGTCAACCGTGATGAAAAGTGATATTTTTTTAATATATAAGCGAAAGTGTTCGTCGCCCAATACATAACAACAGTTTCTCTCTAAAGGAAACTCTAACATATTTCACTATTCTTTCTTAAAACATAACTCTGACATCCATGTCACTCTTCACACATACTGCAACCTTCAGATTCGTCTTCACCAATCGCTACCTTGAGGTTCGTTCATTAAACTTATGATCCGATTTCGTTTATGTTTCTTGTTAAAAATGGGTTCTCATTTTTTCATTTGGTGAATGTTCTCATTTTTCAGATTCGTCTTCACCACCTTAACAAATCGCATACTTTAGCTATGGTACATATAGTTTGTGTTGCTATGAAAAAAATACAAGTATGAAGTTATTGTGGAAACTTCATTCACCTTGTATTTATTTTTCATAGCGTCATAAACTATATTAACTTCATAATTTGTTCCCGTTCCACGATTAGTTTCAATAAAAGGTGTGTTCTTGAAACATTTTATTGTATCTTGTGTTGTTGTTAGTGTTTTGTTGCTAAAAGGTGTGTTTTTTTTTTATTTTGTTGTATTTATTTGTTGTGTTGTTGTTGTTGATGAATGTTCCCAGAACAAGAACAAAACATTACTAAATCACAAGAAAAAAAACTTTTTGTGGGGGCACGAAATGGCTTGCAGTACAAGCAAGGAGTGGGCGAGGGGGTAGGGTGGGGTGGGGGTTAGACAGACCCAATAGATTTTTATTAAGGAGTGGGCGAGGGGGTAGGGTGGGGTGCGGGGTTAGACAGACCCAATAGATTTTTATTTGGTTGTATTATTTTGAATTTTTGTAATAACTTATTGTATGACTTTTTCTTAACTGAGTGTTATGTTTTTTCATAATTGACTATTATATTTGAATCAACGTAATGTATGACTTTTCCTTCTAATTCGTGGTCTTAAATGATCGAACATATAGACTCAAAAATATTAAAATTCAGTGAATAAAAATACCACAACCGAGAACATGGGGTATTTTTGAGATACATTTTCGAATACACCGAAATAACGTACGAAAATGTATCTACGGACTATGTGTTATTTAAAATGGGGGTGGATATCAGAAATATAAAAATTGCGTGATTTTGAGTGCGTCCAGAAATTAAAGGACATTTTTCGTATTTTCTGTTTGTTAATCAATTGTATTTTGGGCACGTTATAAATATATTGAGCTTTCAATAGTTATAAATATTCATATTTATCATTTTTGTGAGGACAACGTTCAGAATGTAATATGAAAAAACTGAAGAAATAACTGACAATTTTTGCCTATCGACGATCCACTTATAGAGGCAAGTGTAAAAAATGAAATTTTTAGAATTTGAGACATCAGAAATATAAAAATTGCGTGATTTTGAGTGCGTCCAGAAATTAAAGGACATTTTTCGTATTTTTTGTTTGTTAATCAATTGTATTTTGGGCACGTTATAAATATATTGAGCTTTCAATAGTTATAAATATTCATATTTATCATTTTTGTGAGGACAACGTTTAGAATGCAATATAAAAAAACTGAAGAAATAACTGACAATTTTTGCCTATCGACGATCCACTTATAGAGGCAAGTGTAAAAAATGAAATCTTTAGAATTTGAGACATTTTTAAAAATTTGAAAAACAATTCCAAACAATTTAATTTGTGTGTTTCATATACAAAAAGTTAGAGATCGAGAATCCCTCGAATATAAAAATGAATTTGTTAGAAATTTGGTTAACTATTTTCTTATAATATTTTTTTATCTCTTATAACAATTCTTGAAAATCTATAGTTAATCGAAAAATTGTCATCTCCCTCAAAATATATCAATTTGATTGAATTGAATAACCAACTATTGTGTATAAAAACATAGGAAAGTATTGTGTTTCAGTAAATATAATTACTCAAGTATACTATATTTGTATATCTGAATATTCCAATATCATTCACCTTGTGTGCTGAATATAACAAAGGGAAGTATTAATTTTGAGCCAATATAAATCTACTTCACTAAGACTCAACTTAATTATATTTGTACACCTGATAGAGTTATCTTTTTGCAAGGAATCAACATCTCCCATATTTTGCAAAATATGAAACCTTAGAGTTTTAATACAAAGAACCCAAGATTACCAAACCTCATCAAAATGGATTCAATTTCTCTCTCTCTCTGGTATATTTATACAGGAACCTTGGTTACCCAGACCTGTTAATTGAATGGCAATCATCAATCTTCATGATATTTCATGCAATAAACGCAAATTTTAAATCTTGAGTCTAGAGAACCGAACAAAAACGCATGTACATAAGATATAATCTATCAATGCCTTTGACAGCAAAGCAAACAGGATAATCAAGACATGTAAGTATAGAATTCCATAAACAAAGAGTCTGAAGTTTGCAATTACTAACCTTGCTTTCTCTAATTTTTCAACCACGTCACGCATAGCATGGATGATAATTTTCTTCACCTGATACCAAAGAAGCAGCCATCGGTAAAAAAAAAAGTACATAAAAACCCAATAAGAAACTGTAGACATATGATATGACACAGAAACTTAGAATTGAAATAGGTTGATGATCAAGATTTTAAATATTCAACAAGGATTGAAACAGACAAACAGTCAATATTAGAAGTTAGAACCTTGCGAGCAATACTGATTTGCAAGCGTATTTACCTGCCCTTGAATATGTGAGAATATATATACGAAAAGAATCTTACATTACTCTAATACTAATATTATGATAGACTTAGAATATCTTAGTTTATCTCATAGGATCAGTTTCTTACCTTGTGCTATTTCTTACGATTAATATCTATATTACTCAGATATTTTCATGAACTGTGATTCCCTATTCATTAAGGATTAAGAGTATCGTATCCCTATAAATACGAAAAAAACAATCAAATAAAAAATAGTCTGGCACACCTCAAACTTGTCCTCGGAGGCTCTGTGATTTATCGGAAGCTTGCGGAATTCCTCTGTCAAACGGATGCACTCACCAACATGTTCAGGAGAGACAAAATCATGTACAACCTTGAAGCAAGACTGCAAAAGAATGATGCATATATTGACAGACATTTCAAGCATCGTTTAAAAGGAAAAGCAATCATGACAAAAAAAAAGTGAGCTAATGATATGTGGCTTCAACGATTTGCAAGAGATCATAGATTGAAGCCATCATGCTGTACTAATTAGGAAGTATATGAATTCAATTTTAGCCTTGAAAAGTTAGATATATAAGCAAAGTTGTCCAGAGAAGTTTTCTAAATTTTAGAGAACACGAGTATAAAGGATGGGCTTTGAACCAAAAAATAAACCAGATATTAATCTAGTTCAAGCTGATATTCCTCACTTCTAAACAAAGAAATGTGTACCATGTATGTAAATTTTACCTTCAGATTTCTAACTTGGTGAGGTAAACCCGCAGGAATAAGAACAGCATCTCCTAGCTTCTGAACAAAAGTCCAAGGCTCAATTCCTATAAGTTAAAGTTGAAATGTCAACATATTGGTACGATATAAATGATCAAACCAGTCCACTCGCCAACCAACAAAGAAATATTTATTAACATTACTAACCATACTCCTCCTTAAGTTTGCTCTTATGCTCCGTAGTCAGATAAATGGTTTGATCATGAATAGGGTGAATAACCTACATTACCAAAGCATATCTCAGTCAAGAAGATACAATCATGTGTGTCATGTATATTTAATTTAAAAAATAAATAAAAACTTTACTCAGAAGAAAGTATGAGAAAGTATAAATCTAATACTAGTGCAATGATTTACTCCAAAAGTTTAAAAATACATGATTTATAGACGATGTTAGCAGCAATGAAACTAAATGGTCAAAAGGGCATCCAGTGAGCTAGATAATGGAAAATCATCTCAACTAATTTTACCTGCTTTAAAGGATCACAGTGGACATGTCTGAACTCTCTGAAATGCTTCTTTAGATATTCCTCCAATTTGGGTACATCCTCTCTCCGAAAAATATCCCAGAGAGCGCCATCTAAAGAATCCTCTCCAACCAACAAACCATTTTGTTGTTTCACTGTTACTTTCTCATCACCATATAGCTCCCTCTTATCTTGCTCGAGGTGCTTACGTCTCAATTTCTCAATGGCTGTGGTTTCCTCAGGTTTTGGTTCCACTTTAGCAATATGAGTCAACACATTTACCTTACGACCAAATTACAAAACAAACTAGATTTCATTTTCCTCATAATGGAATATTCACATTCGAAGAAACGAAGTAATAATTATAAAGCACTAACAAAGAATTGATTAATGTATCATTCATGATTCAAATCCTAAAAATACTTTGCAGTTTATGCCATTGGTCATAAAAAGAATACTTTTATGAATCATTAATTACCGAAACAGCGAGGGAAGTAACAAACCAAATCAAACATAATCAAATGAGGACATTTTCTAAGACTGTGCGAGGAACAAAAGTTCTATTAATTAAGTCCTGAAAAAACAGGCCAGGAAAGGAAAAAACAAATTGAAGCATACAGCATCAGACACATCACAGTGGAGCTTAGTCACGGAATCACCACGTCCAAGCTCCTGAGCATATCCATAAGCAACATATGTTCTTGGCCCCATGTCTGGCTTTACACAGTGATCCGGCAATTTCACATAAAGGTTGAGAGCCCCCATAAAAGGATCTGTATATTCTTTAAAAGGCAAGGAAGATATGAACTCGGCATGATGACGAGGTAAAAGTTCCTGAAATAAATCAAAAGGAGGCCAATCTTTCAATTTCAACATCTCAGGCCAATTAAGCCAGTCATTGCGACCATTTGTGTACCCAGTAAAGAACTTGTGGATGTTAATATCTCCCTGCATTCAATTAACAACTCAAATAAAAATGCGGACATTAGGAGCAACAGAATAGCCTTACAAGTAAGAACAGCCAAAAAATCAGTAACATAAAGCAGATACAATTTACCATATGCTGTTTGAAAGTACAATTAGACAAAAATATTCTCAACAAGAAAACATAAAAAACAATAAGTCCAACCTAAGACCATGAGCATGTGGTGAGTATAGCATAATAAGTTACAACAGGTAAAATATCAGGGACACCAGACAGCAAGAAATTTAGATAAATGTTGAAAATTCGGCTCATTGCGTTGCAGTCCCTCCCTAGTTTCCATTTATAAACATATGATTAGGTCATATATTGTCCGATGTGAGACTCTTTAACAATAAATTGAAAGATAAGATGACAAGATATTGAATAAGAAGTGAGAAGTAACATTAGATGAAAAAATTGGGAGAATTAGCATATGACAAGCACTGAGACATTATTGGTAACACATGTCAATCACATGATAAAGAATCCCTCTATGCTAAAGATTGAGAAATCAAACAAACCTCGCACCAATCTAAGCAATTAACTGTCTTCACATCCAAAAGTACATCAAACTTGGAATTGGATATTTGACGAAATGCACGCCACATGACTAGTGGTTCCCAGCTTAAACCAGATGTACATTCAAGTACATTGCTGACAATTACAGGCTCCCCTTTGCTCCAGTGCCATTGAAAATGCCTTAAATCTTCCTGATGTAGACCCACAGCCCTAGGACAGTACAAAAAGTTGTCACTGGAATCTTTACGAAAAGCTGCTTTCCTTAGGTTACTGTATAAACCATCTGCGCTCCTAACAGACTTCCAGCACGTACACCTATTATCAAGGGTATCCTTTGCAACGTGAAGCTCAAATGTTTCTGTAAGTTTTTCGGCTTTACATACTAACTCGGAGATGCAATTTGGAGGAAGTATCCTTCTCAGTTCAAGGAAACCATGATCACATTCATTATCGGCTTTTGGACAGGGAATGCTACCATCAGCATTCGCATGCCACCTAGATCTTGACCACTCACGAATCTCAGGCTCGGCAGCATCACGAGGCTTTTTTTCTTTGACAATTCTATCATCATTTCCACCATGCAGATAATTACGCCCTCTGAAGATAAAATTAAACTCAATTGGATCTGCACCACCAAGAAGCTTCCCATCACGAAGCTCGCGGCAACAGAGGAGACAAATGTCAAAAGGGCATTTTGTACAGCTTCTATGGTAGTCAAATATTGATGTTTTGCAGTTGTCACTACAAAAAAGAAAAAGTGTTAAGTCAACAACTATATAGCATTATAATAAGTAAAAAAGAATAATATTCCAAACAAGTCTCTACCAGTACACTCGCTCATCTTTAAAATAATCTCCCTCTTTTACTTCAAGCTTTGAGAATGAGAGCCCTGAAATTCACATCCCAGAATTAAATTATAAAAACAAAAATACATGAAACTAAAAATGAATTCTGGCTATAGAAGAATACCTTGTCTCTTAGCTTCTCTTTCCTTCTCAATCATCTGTTCTTGATCCAACTGTCTTAAATACGGAAGAACCCCTTTAAGCATATACTTAGAGAACTCAACCTCCTCTTCCTTGGTGTTGGTTTCAACCCTTTGCTTCATTTCCTATAGTAAACCAATTGATTACATTTCAAATACAGAATACATAAAAAAAAAAAAAAAAAAAACAGAAGAATAATTAAGGGTCTGTTTATTGACTTGTTTGAGCTTTTCTACTGCTGACATAACTTTTGTAAAAATGTTTGGGAGAATTAATTAAACCAGCTTATGACCTTGTTCATAAGTTGTTTTCAGCTTATTTTCACAAATCCTCCAAGATAGGCTATGAAAACAGCTTATAGCTTATACGAAAAACAATTTAACTACTTTTTTATGGATTGCTGAAGAAGCAGCTTATACACGAGCGTTTATAATGATAAGCTGCAAATAATAAGCAATTATGATATAAGCTGCAAATAAGCTGTCTATCCAAACAGAATAATCTAGAAGAGGGTGTTAACTAACATTGATAAGTTTAAAGGATCGCAAGCACGCTTTACAGTTGCAATTATCACAGCACACAGGACACGCTTCAGCAACATCAGTCTCTTTCAAATTAGGATACCTTAACAAGACACAAGAAAAGGAATTCAATCAATATATCATCAAAACTTAACAATTATCAGCTCAAATAATCAAGTCATATAATACCAATTAGTTAAACATGGAATGCAAAATCTTCTCCGTTTGCATTTAGTGCATCTGACAACTCTACCCTTATCATTTCTCTGGCATTGATGGCACATTAATGAGTCTCCTTCACTGCATATAACTTTCTTGTTTCGAGTATTCCTTGAAACATCACTCTCTGACTTTCTTTTTCTACCACGTCTGCTGTTCTTCTCTTTGCTTAACAACACTGGAGTATAAGAAAAAGAAGAAGAAGGTACTCCAGGTGGTGCCACGTCATCGAGTTTCCTCGTTTCTCCTTCCTTCTCCACCGGTTCCTTTCCTCCATCCTTTTCCACCGGCTGATTTCCTTCATCGTCGCCCTTAGCTGAACCTTCATTCTCTTTCAAAGTAGGTTGTGTTTCTGTATCGGGAAGGAGTTCGTCGGGGTCTGTGATGGTGACGGTAACGGTAACTTTCACTGTATATGTGACTGTATCGTCGTTCTCTTCCATCGGAAGTTCAGATGAAGAGAATGGAGTTTTTTGAAAAACGAAAATGGCAATGTGTAAACCCTAACTAGCTAGCTATGCTGATGCTCCATGCATTTTGGTTGCTAAAATGGAATTTGCTTTGCATTTTGGTTCATCTTTGTTAACGTGCTAAAATGGAATTTGTACTACCCTTCTTTCGCATACTCGTGAGATGAAACGCTGCGTTTTGTTGTTTTGTTTTTTTTCAAAATTTTATTTATTAATGAGTCTTTCTGTTATCTTTTATAAGACTATGTACAATGGTTACATTATTCAACACCTTACTTTTTCACTTTTTATCTTCCACATCATCTTCTCTCTCTTCCACCTAATAATTCAACACCTATTCAATTTTTTTTCACTACAATGGTTTTGTTTAATAAAATTCAACACCCTACCCCACATCATATTCTTATTTTCTTTTAAAGTTTTGTTTTTATGATTATATATTAATATCTATTATCAATTAAAAGTGAATTTTTTTTTATGAGTCCAAATCAAATGAACCAAGTCTCTATTTATAGAGGAAAAAAAATAATGAATTTTGATAAAAATAAAAATAAATAAATAATTTATTTACTATGAAATAATTAATTTTAAATGATTAAAAGAAAATAAAATCTAAATAATCACAACAACCAATAAAATTGTGTAAAGTGTTGCATGTGGCCCCACTTTTTTCTCATTCAACATGTTGAATCTTTTCAACACCAATTAATCCACATCACATTAAACACCTCATTCAACAAACCATTGTAGACATTCAACTATTGAATAATTTTTTCAACATCCCCATTGTAAATGGTCTAAGCAACTTTTACTTTTTAGATTTATTAAATAAATGATGTATTTAGTCTATATATTTTTCAAATATATTATTTACCATATGAATTTAAGAAATAAAATATGTTTATTAAAGAAAATGGAGGGAGTATTTATATTTATTGAGATTTAAGAATGTTTTGTAGTAATTAGAAGAATTTATTTCTATTAGATGAATTTTAGAAAACAAACAACCAAAACAATTAAAAGAAAAATCTTTCACAATAACTAACATTTTTAACTTAATTATGCAAATAACCAATATTTTAAAAATTTTATCCAAATAATTAAGTTTGGATTTGCAAATAGGTGTTGCGCCATGAAGAATGGCCGGATTTCTGTTTTGAAATATTGAGAATATTGGTTTTTGTTTAAATAGAAAAGCAAATTTCTCCTGTTTTAAAAAGAGATTAGAGTTTTTTTGTTGGCCCTTCTCATTATCTTTATCAAGGAGTGGACAATACGACTTGTAATGGTCAACTTTGCCACAATTGTAGCATAAACGTCTTGATTTTCCTTTCTTGTAATCATCCTCCTTTGAAGATGTAGATTGTCTTCTAAATTTGTTGATGTTTTGTAAAAATTCTTTACCCCGTTTCTTTTTATGTAACTATTATATCTTTTCACAAAAAGTATCGTTTTTTCATCATCTAAACTCTTATCGTCACTTGTTTCACAATCACTTTGCTCATCTGTTGAGACCTTGAAACAGAAGTTTTTAGAGCAATAGACTTTTTTTCTACCTCCTCATCCTTGTCCTTCTCCTTGTTTTGCTTCTTCTCATGTTTCTTCAAGCAAGTGAATTCTTGATCATGTTCTTCATCCTTATCCTTCTCCTTGTCTAGTCCTATAAGATCATTAGCTTCCTTGATCGCGGTGACCTTTGTTTGTCAATCCCTAGTAAGACATCTCAACACTTTATTAGTACCAATTTCATTGAAAACCGATTTCTGAAGTGCATTCAAACGATTTATGAGATGGGTGAACCTCTTTTGCATTTCGGCAATGGTTTCACCATGCTTCATGCGAAAGAATTTAAACTCTTGCTTTAGTGTAATAATTCTAGCTAGTTTAACTTCATTAGTTCCCTCATGGGCAACTTGCAATGCATCCCACATAGCTTTAGCAGTTTCACAATGGGAAACACGATAATATTCATCAATACTAAGAGCAGTTATGAGAATATTTTGTGCTTTTCAATCGTAATATTCATCCAATTATGCTTTTGGGTTTAGGTATGACTACACCATTATCATCAGTCATAATAATTTGAGTTGGACTGTTTATAACGACGTCTCACATACCATTATCATATGAATTGATATGAATAAACATACAAGTCTTTCAATAACCATAGTTTTCACCGGTGAAAATAGGTGCTCTATTGTACATCCCTTTAGGTTCGGTAGTCATTTTCTAATAAGCATTTTTGAAGTACATAACGAATTGGAGCTCGTTATATCACTTGTTAGACGATGACAACTTATCTAGAGGGGGAGAATAGATTCCCAAGTTAAAATTACCCTTTAAAATTGTTTTTGAAAAGCGCAAAAACTATGGCAATCAGGAGATTTAGCCTAGATCAAATAAGTCGTCTAAACCTAACCGATTATTGGACACTCGTATATGCACACAATCATGATGAATGAATAACAATGATAAGCAATATGATACACGCAATTCTCAATCAAACGTTTCAATAGGTTTACAAACGTAATCTATTTCCAATGGAAATAGTAAGAAAAATGTAAAGTGACAAATTATCGAACACTTAACGTGCGATTGATTTTTTCAGATTTTACTTTCAATTTTGTTGATAACAAAAACCTCTTACAATCAATTTGATTGTAAGGCAATCATCAAACCAATCTAGCTTTGAACAATCAAGGAAAAATCTCTATGCATCAATTACTCGATTGATGTATTTATCAATTTGATTACGGAAATAAGATAAGAGAGAGGGCACGAGGATTTGTTTTGGTAGTTGATCGATCGTCCTCGCTACGGCTACGTCTGCCCCCAGTTCTAATATGGAATTGAGATATTAATATTACTATGCAAAAAATTATTTACAAGATAAATGTAGCAATCCAACATTCAAACCCAAAGTTTGATGTTGATCCTTGCACTTCTCTTCCCTTCATTTGAGTTTGATCAAGTCACCCAACAATACCAATTGATTCACCGTCTCACGCTACTACTTTGAAGGAAATCACTGTTCTTCAAAGCTTCCACCCAGTCGAATCCAAATTGTGAATTTTTGTCACCTAAGATTACCAATTGATTCATCGTCTCACGCTACTCATTTGCAAGAACCTTTCATTCTTTAAAGCTTTCACTCGATTGAATCCAAATTACGCAACTCTTATCGAAACCCCCAAATCAACCCCTTGATCTTGGAGGAAAACCCTCACAGTTTTTCCTATGAAACTCCCAAAGATTTCCAACCCGATACACCGGTTACGCCAACCTAAATTAGACATTATCAACCTAATCTAGATGACACTCAAGCAAAAAAAATGAATATGCGTAGTTTGCTTGTATATATGCATATATGGAAGGTTGAAGATGAATGACATTTTTTATATGTGTTTATAGTTTCATAAAATTGAAAATGATGCATGTATGAAGTATTTATAAGTGTGCAAGTTGGAGGCAAACGGGGAACCTAAAAGTTAAAAAAAATGCAGTTTTTCTGAATTTTTTTAGCATGTGTCGACACATATAAGTCACATGTTGACTCATTAATGCATGTTTCGACTTGTGTAAGGTCATGTGTCGACACATTTATTACAGAAGTTGCATGTTTTAAAACTGCAACACATGTGTCGACCTGAAACATGTATGTGTGACACATAAGAGTAATTATAGTAGAATGTGTCGACCAGAACACGTATGTGTCGATACATGCATTATAGAAGCTATAAGCTTTATTTTTGAAGCACATGTGTCGACTCATGCAACCTATGTGTCGATGCATAGACTTGCGTTTTGAGAAAAAAATTGATTTTTAATGCTTGGAACTCATTTTTGATGCATGATACATTTTACAAACATGTTTTAAGGAGATATTGTCCTATATACCAAAATTTTCTAGTTTTGACATCATGCAAAACATCTAATCAGCAAGTGCACTCACATAGGTCAGTTTCAAAACCTGGTTATTTGCGTAATTTACTGTGGAAAAAATTTCTAATTAAAAAGGAAATTTCTTCTCCACCTCTATACCTTCTAAGAAACCCTTTGTAAAATTTAAAAAATATTTTTAGAATTTGGAGATTCATCTTTGAACGCATCTATTTTATACAAAATTGAACACAAACGAGTAAGTCACTTTTATTATACTTAATTTTGGTTCGGAGTTACACCTTAGAACATGTATTTGATATATTTCGGAGATGCATATTTGAATACACTTAAAGTATTCGAAATTCATACATTTAAATAGCTAAAAAATCACTCATGGGTGTTTTGAGATAACTTGAAAGAATTTTTCATATGTTTGTGTGTATGGGTGTGTACGACTGTATGTATGTCTGTGTATGATTGTTATACTCTTTTACTCATCTTTCCCTTCTTTTTGTTGATTTCAAAAGGGGGAGAAGAATGCATGCATTGTATGTTCTATTTGTCTTAATTCAAACACACGTATACAAAAAGCAATATGAACATAGAATTCAAGGATTCAACAATTTAGGGGAGCCTTTTCAATGAAATTAAAAAACACAATGGTCAAGAGTTGTCATCATAAAAAAGGAGATGATTGTGAAGAAAAGCTCAAATTGGTATAAAGTTATAATGAAGACAAACGACTATCAAAGAAGCAAAAGGTTTCTTAATCAAAGTTCTAGTATCAAAGGCCTCTCAATCAAGAATGCATATGATGTTGGATGTCATGGAAGTAAAGGAAATTAACCTTTAAGCTAAGGTATTAAATTGCAATTCATTAAGTATAATTTTAAACGTTAATAAAAACTCTCATCTTTTCATCTCTAAAGTTTCTAAACATTTATGTATCAAAACATTTCATGGCAAACCATTTCAAAGTAAAATTTCACTTTTCAAAGTAATGTAACCAGTTACACTAAATTGGTAATCGATTAAAAATCATTCTTCCCAAGTATTTTTGGAAATTTACAGGGCGGCGACCAATTACACAAATCAAGTAACCGATTACATGATCAATATTTTTGAAATTTTTTAATGTTACCAGAAGTGGTACTCGGTTACACCATTCCTGTAACCGGTAACACACAACATACTTGTGTCTTTTCATGAATCATTTTCGTTCCAAACCATTGCAAACTTCATGAAAATGCTACAAACTTATGCATCTGATCTTAAAAGTTTCTTAGGGTGTATTTAAGGCAAGATACACCAGTTTTACAAATTACCTCTTTCATTAAAATTTCATACAATTCAAATATTTTTTTAAGTGTTCATTCATAAAAAACCTTTGAAACTTTTTTGCATAGTTTTCATATCATTGTAAAAATTTCATTCAAATTTCTGAGCATTTAAGGTTCATATATTATTGAACTGTATATTGAAAGGCAAAATAAAGTTTCATTGTCGAAATTCTTCAAGAACTAATCTTATTCCAACTCTTCAACTGTATTGTAAATCAATCACCAAAGTGTGTGGTGATTTGTTTGCGTACAAGAAAATAGTGTGCTTTTTCAAGTGTGTATAATAGAAAGTGGTGTGCTTTCTTTTGTGTTATGATCAGAAGGTTGTAATTTGATATTGGAAGAAGACTTGTACAGAAATCTCATCATAGTTGAAAATCCTTCAATGTATGAAGGAATTAAACGTATCTATAATTATAAGAAAAACTAGTATAATTCATTTTGTCATTTATTTTTCTGCAATTTATATTTTATGCACTAATCATCCAAAAAAACCATAAAAACCAAAAATTACATTACTTAAAATAAAAATTCAGAATCCTTCAATAAGCAAAAAAAAAAATCCAACAAAACTAAGTCACCCCTTCTTAAATAACAATATATAGTTACATGTATAGTTACATGTGAGCCTTCAAGAAAAAGTAAAAGTCCAAACTTCTATATTTAATCCTCAATTTGTGAGCCTTCAAGGAGCCATATAGTTCTAATAACTTCATTTATGAAAATTTATTTGACTCTTCAACGACCACAATATAATCAAATTCAATAAATAAAATTATCAAAACTTTGTCCACTTTCATCAATTAAATGATCACTTCACCATGCGACCTCATACAATTTGTCAATGTATGTTAATCCTATAAAAAAAATTCAACAATTATTTCTTGATTATTCATTTAAACACTTCATACTAACTTCTTTCCTCCCGCCAAAGGAGGTGTATAAATAAAAAAAAAATCTTTCCTCCAGTCTAAATAGCAATTACACAGAAGGCCCCACTTACATTTAGCCCAACAGGTTCATCACTATCATACCAAAAAAAACAAAAGACCTCATGAAGATCATGGTCTTCAATATTCAACAATTCATAACAGATTCTCGATCTGATCTAATCCAGAAATGGCGACTCCGGCGGAGGCGAGGCTAGACCAACTCCCTTACGCTCTACTCGCCACCATCATGACCAAACTCGACATCGCTTCCATCTGTTCGTTATCCTCCACTTGCTCCACCTTCCGCTCCTGCGCCAAACACATCCTCTCCTTCCTCCCCAATTTCCATCTCATCGTAACTCTATCCATCCATCGAATTGAATCGATCTCACTTTCTAGGTTTTCGAATTTCCCGAATCTCACAGTGTTTGTTTTTTATTTCTTCAGGATATTGCGCCTTCTGGTGACTTGCTTACACCGTTGCTTCCGCCTAATCCGTACATGAAGAGCCTTAAAGTTGATTGTGACCGGCTTGATGATTCTGCGATTTCGTATTTGGTGAAACCGTCATTGCACGAGCTTTCTTTGTTTAATTGTTCTGATTTTAGCGGGAAACTTCTCTCTGAGATCGGGACTCAATGCAAGGACTTAAGGTCTGTTTGGTGATAATTAATAACAAATTACATATTCCTAGTGTAGATCTATCGATATTGAAATTATTTGGTTTGGGATTGATTGGTTAATTCACAATCACATAGCTTAGTGGTGTTGTGTTGTTGTTAATAGTATCGTTTATTTTCATAGGTCTCTTTACTTGGGTTCAGTTGCGGAAAAAAGAGGGAGGGCAATTCATATATCTGATCTGGAGGAGTTACTCACTGGTTGCTCCCAGTTGGAAGTAAGACATGCTAACAATTAACACAAATAACTAGTTAGTTTGTAAGATATATAAGCTATGAAGCACCCTACACAGACACCAGGATACCGACACCGCTACATATATGATATAGTATTTAACATTCATTAATCCATCTATTTTTAAAAAAGTTAAAAATATGATAATCAAAATTGATGTCTTTAATTCTGCATTAATAACATTGATGTAGTATATGTTTAACCCTTTTAGATGTGTAAGAGATTTGTCCAAAAAAATGTATAAGGTGTGTTGAAACAAGGAAAAAACAATTTTTTGGAAACATTTGTTTGAATTGTTTGACATGTGTTGTGTGAGTGCCATACAAGTGTCCAACACCGGTTCAAAGAGTGTCGGAACAAGGAAAAAAACTATTTTTTGGAGGACACTTGTTTGACTTTTCTAACACTTGTAAGACTTTTTTGACACGTGTCGTACGAGTGTTATACAAGTGTTGGACACTCACACGTGTTGGACACCGCGACATGCCTACTCTTAGAGGTGTCCGTGTTTCGTAGAATATAAGATATATTAAAGAAAGCTACAGCTTTCAGATTCTTCAAGATAGTTTACCAATGAATAACTTTCATAGATCAAACTGATCTACTTGTCTACTGTTTGGCATTATCCCTTTTACATTATAAATGATATGGTCTTAATATGAATATTTTGGTTGCATTTATTAATCTTCATTGATCTCGTGCTTGACTTTACTTTTATTGACATTTATCACCCTTGACAAATGTTAGCTATGGTAAAAGTCTCTATACTAGGAATTGGCTTCGTTTGCCAAATTCATCGGTCTGTTTTTTGCATAAGTTTATTCTTGTTTGGATGTACATTTATTGAGCTTCCAAAGTTCTATTGATCATTAACTTTTACGTAGAACAAAGGGAAGTGGTAAGGCTTGGGTAACTACATTTCTAGTAGAGTGATTGCTTTTATTGTAGTAAGTAACACCTTAATAATCATCATAATAATAATTATAATGTCTCTAAAATTTTCTCACGCGCTTTCTTCAAATTTTTACTTTTCTTTGAATTTTTCTGTTGTAAAATATAATGATGATGTGTTAAGTAGTTATTAATGCAACTAGATCTAATGTGTATTATGTTTGGTTTTGTAGGTTTTGATTCTGATGTTTGACGTCTCTCTCTTTCTACGTCAAAACTTAGCTCGAGTTTGGGCTTCTGCCTCTGAGAAACTTACTTCTCTTGAGATTGGATACATTTCTTCAGTAACAGTGATTGAGCTGTTCAGCTCAAATTCGGGATCTCATCAGCCACCTAATCCTATTCAACCATCAATACTTCCAGGAATTCTAAAATTATGTCTTTCGGTGAACTATATAACGGATGCTATGGTTGCCACAATATCCAAAGGTCTCATCTTTTTGACTCATTTGGATCTTCGTGATGCACCATTTGTTGAACCAAGAATTACATTTGATCTAACCAACACTGGTCTTCAACAAATTAATCAACTAGGGAGATTGAAACATCTTTCATTGATCCGAAGCCAAGAGTTCATAATTTGTTACTTTCGAAGAGTAAACGATCTAGGATTACTTTTAATGGCTGACAAGTGTGCAAACATGGAGAGTATATGTCTTGGTGGTTTTTGTCGTGTCACGGACACCGGAATCAAAACTATCCTGCATTCTTGCTCTCGTCTATATAAACTTAAGGTCACTCACGGGACTCAATTAACCGATCTAGTTTTTCATGATATCTCTGCAACATCCCTTACTTTAACACATGTGAGCTTAAGATGGTGCAAGCTATTAACCAATCACGCAGTTCATAGTTTGACATCAAACAGGGAACTTAAAGTTCTCGACTTAAGAGATTGCAGGAGCCTTGGGGATGAAGCTCTCCGAGCCATTGGTGAACTCTTGGGACTGAAAATTTTACTAATAGATGGCTCTGATATAACTGATGCTGGACTTTCATACTTAAGGCCAACTGTTATAAATTCACTATATGCGTTGTCTCTTCGAGGGTGCAAGAGACTCACCGATAAATGCATTACAATTTTATTTGATGATTGTGGCAAGCTGGAATTAAGAGACTTGGATCTGTCCAATCTTCCTAACCTCTCAGATAATGGAGTTCTGCAGCTGGCAAGAAGTCGAATTCCTTTTTTGGATCTTCGAATGCGACAGTGCCCATTAATTGGTGATACCTCGATCATGGCGTTAGCTTCAATGATGACAGATGATGCTGGATGGCATGAAAGTGGTTTGCGCTTGTTGGATTTATACAACTGCGGTGGCATAACGCCACTTGCTTTTCGATGGTTAAAGAAACCGTATTTTCCAAGGCTTAAATGGTTAGGCGTGACCGGAAGTGTTAATAGAGACATGGTAGATGCTTTAGCTAGAAGTAGACCTTTCTTGTACGTAGCATGCGATGGCGAGGAGCTTGGGCCTGATCCGTGTGATATGTCTGATGGTTTATATACACATGATTATGATGAGGTGGATGAATTTGAGCAGTGGCTTCTTGAAGCTGATGTTAATGAAGATGACGAAGAAATGGAAATGGACGATGCTGAAAATGTTGAAGAGTTGATTATGTAGTTTGCTGCTAAACACTTTGTATATGTCTATTATGTGTCTATTTGTATGTAACTTATTCTCTTGGCGAAATGTTACTGCCCCATATGTTTGGGCATCCAAGACTATTTTATGCTCTGCCATGTATCTTGTGTAATAGTTCATTAGAATTGTTAAGGTTAACTAAGGAAAATTTACGTTGTAAAAGTTCATTAGAACTCAAGTTAAGAAATCAGATGTGTGGAAATTTTATTTTGTAAATTCTATGTTCTCTATATAAATTTAAAAGTTAGTTTTTTCCAACCCAATTAGGCAAAAACCGTGCAAAATTTATGATAAATATTGTTGTTAATTATATAGAATAAATAGTATATATTATTAATTAAATGAATGTGATATATAATTTAATTGATAGATTTAAAATTAAACAATATAAATAAAAAATATTTTTTACAAATGACTATGTAGCTTACACAAAAAAAAAAAAAAAACAAATGACTATGTATGAGGATTTTTTTATAGATAAACCAGGTATTAGGTTTCTGGAAAAGGTGTAGAGGAGGTGTCAATTGAATTGGCTCCTCCTCTTTAAATTTACATGTAGGCGCCAATTCATTTGGTTTTACCATTTTGACTTTTTTTCCCACGCTAAATCAGATGGCGCTACCTCATATATCTTGCATGTAGGCGCCAATTCATTTGGCTTCTATGTGTTTTCGTGATTTCTATAAATAAAATATCATTGTCTCCCACATTCATCACACTTTCTCACCTTCTCTTCTCATTCTCCTTATTTTGTGTCATGACATCTCCCATTATTTTGACGAGAGACGGGTACGTTATTTTCTCGGCCACCAAACCTCTGATGAAAATGAAATTTCAGAACATTCATTCCATGGAGCGTCTGAAGAGAGAATTGATGCGATAGTTAGAGTGAGACATTGAAGATGGTGAACAAATTAGAAGGATCCAGAGAAGAAGGACAACCACTTCACTTGCAACTTGAAAACCTCATTGTTGATTGGAGGAAGTCAAAACAGACAGAGATGTAATCTCGCTGATGCACGAATTCGATGAAATTGTTTTGACGGTTGTAATTTCTTAGCTATGTTGTTGTGTTGTTGCTTATATGTGGCATATTGTGTTCTTGTTTTAGTCTTTATGGCACTTAATGTCTTGTTTTTGTTTGATATGTTGTAGCAAATGTTCTTAATGAAAAACATTTTGGTGATATTAAAAAAAAGGTGCAAATAATGTGAATACAATTTTTATGTTGTCGAACTAGTAGCACGAGTGGAACAATTTTTTCGGTTGTGTCTGACCTGACGGCACAAACCACACTTTCTTTCTAACTTGTCAAGGGAGTCCATTTCAGTTGTGATACGCTTGCTTTTGGAACGACCCTTTTTATTCCTTCGCATTTGCTCGTTGTGCCAAACTATGTCTCCTTTGTACACAGGCCAATAATCTGGTTACAACTGGAAAGTCGTTGTTATACACGTTGAGCAAAGTCTCTGCCTTATAAATGGGTGATAGAAGCAGTAGTGCATCTTGATGAGCATGCGTACATGCCGCAATGACATGAGAGCAAGGCATACGAAAAACTTGAAACCTTCCGCAATCGCACCAACGAGATGGTAGCATAACTTTATACTCTTGTCTTGGCAGCCCCTCGCTGTGGTCGATTGTCTTTTTGACAATGAAGTTATGGTTATGTCGGTCGATTCTTGTCACATGATGAGTGTGCTTTGGTACTTTCTGTCTTGATAAATTTCAAGTTGCTTTCACTCCATAGTTGTCCTGATTGTAATACCGCATTCCACATTTCACCATTTTGCAAACAATGAAGCCGTCCTAAAATATGTTGATTGGACCAAAGCGGCTACTGGGAGGTTTCGTATGCTTTTAAAGACACCATTCATTGATTTGATAAGATTTGTTGTCATGTGGCCCCATCGTTGCCCATTATCGTATGACCTTGTCCATTTTTCCACTGAGATATTATCAATCCACCTAACTGCCTCTGGATTTGACAATCAGATCTCCGTGCGATAGTGTTGGAACGAAGGTTGTGTTAATGCATACCCCGCATTCATAACTGATTTTCTAAGTGCTCTTTCTTTGATCTCCCACATGAAATTTTGTACGATATGTCTAACACATTAGACATGCGTTGAAGAGGGGTCATGCCAACCATTAGCAGGACTATTGTATGCACTCTCAAGCATAAACCATGTTACGGAGCCACGTGCCTTAGGAGATTCTTGAGAAAAAAACTCTAACCACCACTAGTTTCTCCTCGAAAAGAGCAAACACAATTGGAAAAAATGTTATTCTTACCATCATGTGCAACCGCCATGAGTAGAGTGCCTTTGTATTTACCGAACAACCACGTTCCATCTATCTGATTAATAGGTTTGCAGAATGCAAATCCTATGATGCAAGGTTGAAAAGCTCAGAACAGTCGACGAAAAATTTTGTTTCCGTTAACACAGGATCCGTCCTGGGCATATGCTGGCAATGTTTCCATAATATAAATTGTTCCAGGAGCATACGTGCGAAGTGCATTCAAGTAGTGCTGTAATTCTTTATATGAATCCTCCCAGTTTCCATATATCTTTTCTACAGCCTTTGTCTTTGCTAACCATGCCTTCCTGTATGAGGGAGTGTAGTTATAGGTTGTAGCAATGTGAGAGATTATTGTTTTCACTTTCAATGACGGATCATTGCTTATGAGAGGATAGATTTCTTGAGATATTAGATCATAACTTAATTTACGATGATCTTGTGATTAAGTAGAATTAACGCAAGTATGGATAGACATAGAGCCTATCACCCAACGATCACTTCTTATCCTATATGATGCGGTGAGCTTGAACATACACTCTGGGTGGACGCACTTGATTTTGTACCTATCCGCATTTGTTCGATCTACCCTAAAATCAACAGAGTTTAACATGTGAAACTTTTTTACAGCTCGCACACAATTTTCTTTTGAAGAAAACTTATCTTTCTCTTTTAAATTTTCATCAGACTGCAAGTAAGGGATGTTGAAAAGATCTGATGACAGTTCATCTCCGCCCATGTTGATGTTTGTCATGTACGAAGGTGGTGTGTAGATTTCATTTGGATGTATTTTAGGTAGCCCATTGGCTTCTGGATCATCGTTGACCATTTTATCAAACTCTAACTCTTCATCTTCCTCTTCTTCGTCAACGACATCTACTTCAAGTAGTTTGTCTTCGATGGGATCAACCACTTGTGACTCAATTGGTTGAGACAATTGAGGATCTTGGAGCGTAACGTACAACTCAATCGAGTCGTACCCAAAATACTCATGATTGGCAAATATATTTTGAAGGTCTTCGTCATCTTTAACCTCTACCTTATAAAATTTGGCCTTATTCTCAAAAAAAAAACTGGATGTTGGTAGAAGATGTGTTACACTGGACCTCGTTCAAGTTTGACCTCTAAACGATTTTTGAAATACAAGTAATGCGCTTTTCGACTTAAACAAAAACGAATGGTATTGGTGTTTCTAATAAAAATCCAGATTCATCGCAATGGTATGTCTCACCATTGAAATGTGCGCTAATGACATATTATGGTAAGATGACATTTTGATTGCGTTTTTGAGTGTTTGTGTTTGGTTATTGAACACAGACAAATTTTGATAGGAGATTTAATAGAAGTAGTAGCAAAGAAAAGGACAAAATTGCATTTACCACGTGGAGTTATTAGTGAAATGGTTTAATTATGAAGACAATGGTGTTTTATTTATAGAAATCACGAAAACACGTAGGAGCCAAATGAATTGGCGCCTACATGCAACGTATATGAGGTGGCGCCATCTGATTTGGCGTGGGGAAAAAGTCAGAATGATAAAGCCAATTCATTTGGCACCTACATGTGAATTTAAAGAGGAGGAGCCAGTTCAATTGGCATCTCCTTTATACCTTTTCCAAAAACCTAATTATTTGTGTAAATTTGACCGGAACATGGTTATTTGTGTATTTTTTTTCAATACCTGGTTATCTAAAAAAAATTCGATGTGTGAGTGTAGTATAATTAATTTTTTTATCAAAAACAAAATAATTATTTTATACCTTATAAAGGGTAATGCTAACTTGTATCATAAGCTTTTGTTTTTGTTTTCAAACTAGTATTTGGTCCACTAAATCACCTTTTGTTGTTTATATATTTATTATTGACAGAAGTCTATGTTGAATTGTTTTTAAATGAAATATATATAGAGGACGTATCACATGAGAATTATATTTTTATGTAAGAACATGAGAATGAATTTGAACCATTCGATTTTAAAATAAATG